>NW_024881548.1:1355000-1474657 GCF_019059575.1 Amphibalanus amphitrite
CATGAAGCAAGTGATTTGTAGTCACTTTGTAGTATAACATATCAGTCCCACGCACAAGGGGGAAAAGCTCAAAAAATTGAGCGCTCAAAAAATTGAGCGGGCCCCATTATGAAGGAATAGGCGAAACGATGGTATTTTACAATGCCTTTAGCGTCACACTACGGCAAATATCGTATCCAAATAAGGTATCAATGGCAAGAGAGAGCAACAAGGTTTCTTCTCGAACACTCGCCGTGATTATTTATATCGGTGTTTTTGGAAAGAAAATGCCCTAAAGACGTTCAACTTTTTGAGCGCCACTTGTCGTTCGGGACCGCGATACTCAATAAATTGAGCGCCACGACAGACGACAGTCAGCTGGCGCTCAAAAAATTGAGTGCCGGCCAGCATCTACACTCAATTTTTTGAGCGTTCTCCGTGACAGGTGAAGCCGGTACTGGCTGCCATTTTTGATGTTATGTTCGTTGAAATACGTTTAACTGAGTTGAAACAGAAATGCAGGAAGTTGAATGCTACGTGGTACCTAAACTTTTCACAAACCCATGGCATCATGTCACATTTTCCGCTAGTAGTTTTATCGGTCTTTCGGATTCGGCACACCTCAAATAATTATACAAGGCTTGAATAATCCGTATGAATACTGTAATTGATATTCTCTGACTGTACTGGGAGAAGGGAATACGTGAATACAGAGATATCCACCCACCCTTGAATATTGGAGAATTATAGCAGGAAAAACTGTATTGCCACGGTTACAACTTACAAGGCCATCGGCCGCAAACAAAGAAAAATACTATACAATGTGGGTTAGATTCACAAACATCATCAAGTGTGGAACACAGAGACGAGCAAAACAACATCACATTATCGCATGCCAGCCCGACCACATTGGAACCGGGTCCGGGTGACCTGCGACCGGAACCTGCGTCTTGCCAGCATACATCACAAAAGCAGGAGGCAGTGTCGTACTGCTTTGATCCAAAATATGCCATATAACAAATGATATAAACGACCTAAGCTCGGACTAAGCTTATCATTATCAAATCCTTAACATGTAAAAGACGAATGGAAACATCGAGTCTCATACCAGCAGTAGCAACGATCACAGTAGCAACATCACAAAGAACACGCGGCATTATCAGACAGCCGTTTTGTTATCGGGCCACAGGCGGCGACGGCGTGGTTGCAGACCAGCTGCGAGGTAGCGGCGTGCGGGCAAAAGGCGCGGGCACACCTCCATGTGGCCGTGCGGACAGTGCGCGGTCGGCGTCGCTTAGTGGGCGGCATCGGGCTGTCCCGGGCCGCCGAAGCCGCACAGGTTGTCGGCGCATGTGGGCGCGCGCGGTCACCACGGCCAGCTGCTCACCGCCAGCACAGACTGCGCAGCGTCGCCGCTCCGCCGGCCAGAACACGCAGACAACCCTTCTTGCAGTCGCACAACACGTCGCCAAACTCATTCACCTGCTCCACCATGTTGTTGATGTCACCGAGTCGTTCGAGTTGTGGCTCGTGCCGTCGAGCATGACCTGCCCGATCGGACACGGGTCAGCGGCTTCTGCTCCAGCGAAGTCTTCATCTTAGTGACGTCTTGCTGATCTCCACAAAGGCTGAGCAGATGACCTTACCCACAGAGACGGCCGACGTCCTCGCCAGCGACCGCTTGGTTGTGCAGACCTGCCAGAAAAAGAAAAGCTGTTTGGTGATCTCAAACGATTTTTTCTTTATGCAGTGGAACAAAACGGAAAATATGTCGTACAATTACAGGAACTAAAAAAAAGATGCAGCCTAGGTCGTCTAAAAAATGGGTGCAACATTGATAAAATTCTTCATTGAATGAATTCTGCGAATGCTTTTGATAAAATGTGTGGTGATTATAAGGAAACCACTTTACTATAAAATTGTTCAGGATTCCCTATCTGGACCTGTCAAAAAATCCTGACTGCACACCAACAATGAGCATTAAATCCAAAACCTCTACCAGGTACCTAGGGATAATTAAATTCTGATTCAGGAAAATATTTCACATCATACAAATAAAAACCTTTACTATATTGAAACTGAAAATGTGATGCTGATCCAGTGACCTAAGGGTCTCAAAGTATAATAATGAATTAATCGATTATAAATTTGGTGGTGACTGCCGACTGGCGTCTGGCGGCCTAGACCTTGAGGCTTGAAAGTGGCCTTCCTTTTCCGTTGACTCCGATCCTCCAGATGGAAATGATATAAAGGATCATTTTTATCTTATTTCATATGAGCGAGCCAGTCAGCAAAGTGGCTATCCTGTTTCAGCATTCACCCACACAATAGTTGACTGTCAGTCTGTCATGCTGTCAGTGTTGTGAAGTAATGAAGGAGTTGAGTTTTGTTGATTATAAATTGTGATGTTATGTAAAGGACTGGAAAATGAATGTGAAAACTATGGAAACATATTGGCAGAGTATTGTCACTTACTATCAGGACATATGGATAGAGAATACATTCAAATTAATAAGAAATGCCAAATATCAAGATACTCAATCACTGATAGCAGTGGACTATCATATGTTTTAATGTCATTTATATGAAAGTTAAGACTGAAACTACCTTTTACCTCATCATAACTAATGAAAAATTGTGTGAAGAAAACATTCACAGCCTCTTTGAAGCACTTAGACCACTAAAAAACAAAAATTTTCACGTAAATATGTTGTGTCTCCTTCCTTCAAAACATCATATCGGATGGCGCCACTTTCGTCGACAGTTACTTATCTGCACGCAAATCGAGGAAAACGTGAATTGATTGACGTTCACGTGTTTCCAAATTTAAAATCACAGCATATTCAAACTTTTCAGTGTACCTTTTAACATCTAAGTACAACTAAAACGATAAAAACTTACCCTCAACACAAGGACGACGACAACCACGCGACCGGAGACGTCGCGACGAAATAAACAAACGGCGCCGCCAAATGAAAAATATTCTCCGATATGGGTAATGTGAAATTGAATCGCAATCATTTTGGGTAGTATGAAAAATGCTCTTTCCAACAGAACCCTAGTAAAAAACGTGAATGGACAAAAAATAACTTTTATTTCGACATAAATATTGGCCTGTTTTTAAGTCATCCTGGTATGCCGTAAGATTTCGACCTATAAATTGGTGTTCCCCCAATCATTGAAGCTTGAGCAGTGAAAAATATGAAAGCCTAATCTGTTTTGCATCATTAGTGATTCTCCTAGGGTGTTGCCATTTCTCCCTAGGTGTTGCGAGTTGCTTTTGCAAAACGTGTTCCTGAAACGGCTCAATTTTTTGAGCCCTCAGCATTACGCCTATGGGAGCCTCTGACGGGGTGGGACTAAATGCTTACTTCGAAATCTAAGCTACGTTGCGGCATTGGCGGTTATGTGCGGCGTGTATGCCGCATGATTAGTAAGCGGCGACCACTAAATTAAAGACTCAAACGCTCCGACCGGTTCTCAATGAATAACACTGCATACCAAAAATGCCAACCGCTCTCGTCATAAGATATTCAGCTTTAAATAACTAGGATATCTACATCATCATTTTGAACCAAATTAATACTTTCAACTTAACTCACTCATTCCTTCCTTTGTTGTCTCCAAACAGTCTTTCGATTGTCTGGAAATCATCCCGTACCTGTATGCGACTGGTGCATATAAAGGCCGATAAAAGAATTTGAATAGGCTCTGGCATGCGATTTCCTGGCTACCCAAAAAAGTCTGTTTCAGTCTTGCTATCAAAACATGACCTCGCACGCACAGGGGGGGGGGGTTGATGCAACCCCCCTAAGGTTTTTCGCGAATAACTCGCTTAAAAAGCGGCTGATCGCGACGAAACTTTCAGTACCCTCGCATTGATCAATTTAACACCCATCCTGAAAATTTCATGACCCTGACCCAAATGACCTTTGACCTGTGGGCTGTGACCTACTTTTCGAGACCATGTTTGGCCGGAACCGCGATTCAGCGTATGTCGGCTCGCATTAGCAGCGCGTTTGCAGTCTTTTCGTGGTTTCAAGCGTTCAAACATGTGATATGATGTTGCCCCCATGCATTAGGGTGGGTGTCAAGGTCACCTGAAGGTCAGGTCAGGTCATTGACCTTTGGTGACCTCGGTTCACTTTTTCGAGTTTGACATGTTTCTAGGTCAGTTTTTTCGAGCTGAATTCGAATTAAGCAACCACATGAACGTTTACAAAGTAGTTTTGGTGCCTTCGTAACCTGTTACGAGGCTGTCAGAGGCGGTTGACACCTACTACAAATACCTGGCAGGACCTCTACTGGTTGACCTGACCTGACCTAACCCGACCTGGCCTAAATGAATGAAGACATCATCTGTGATCAAAACTAGCATGATATTCGTGATCAGCACCCCGAAAAACCCCATAGCAGCCACACTACGACGTTCTAACAGGTCCCAATTTTCCCGCCTTTTGGGTCATTGACCTGACCTGGAAGGTCAACCAATGACCTAGGACCTTAAAATTGGGTATCATCGGCTTTCTCTCGTCACGGGCAACACGCTCGTTTTTTCCGCGAAGCTCTAGCTTGATCAGGAGCGAAACGGCAAGGGGTTATACCTTATACGTTCGCGGCTGAGTATTAATTTGGTTCAAAACAATGATGTAGATAAGTTAGTTATTTAAATCTAAATATCCTATGACGAGAGCGATGGACATTTTTGGTATGCAGTGTTATCCATTGAAAACAGGTCAAAGCTATTGAATTTTTAATATAGTGGTCGCCGCTTACTAATCATGCGGCATACACGCCGCACATAACCGCCAATGCCGCAACGCAGCTTAGATTTCGAAGTAAGCATTTAGTCTCACCCCCTCTGACGTCACACGCTCAATATTTTGAGCGCTCAATAATTTGAGCTTTTCCCCCTTGTGCGTGGGACTGATATGCGCATTTTATGTATTAATTTACTAATTTACTCAAGAACGGCTTCAGTGGAAAATGGGAAGGTCAATTGTATCAGTGGCGGCGGAAGGTAATTTTGGATGGGGGTGCAAAGTTTTCTCAAGGGGCCCCTCTGGAAGTTTTGGGCCCCCCATTCATTTCTTTTTTTTTTGATTGTGTTAATGGCGCCCGCGGTCCGCATTGAATCCCTCACCCTTCCTTTGATGCCACACGTCAGCAGCTCTAGCTGAGTCGGACTTGCACCTCTAGCTGAGTCGGGCGAGTGCCGATGTGGCAGCTGGCCGCGGTCACGTGACCGAGCGTGACCCTTGTGCGGGCCGAGTAGAGGGCGTTGTTTTGTGCCCGGTGTGCTGAGGGGCGGACGTGTGAGCTGGAGCTGCGCGAAATGTAAGTGGATTCTGTATTTGAATTATACTTTGTTCTTTCTTGATATTGCTATAAACATGCTGATCGATTCATTAACGTAATATAGTTGTTTGTTCGAGTTTGATTTATGTACGTGTTTACTTTCGCTAGGCAGAGTGAGCACCGCGGAGTCGGGCTGCTCGTGAGTCCGGGGATGTTTGGCGGCCGAGCTGTGGCTGTGGGTTCCCCCGTGACGGACCGTGTGGACGGAGCGATCTTCGTGATGAGATCGACTTGTTGAGCGCCGGAGACGTGAACAGCCGGTATGTTTAACGTTGCGTCTGATTTACTGTACGAAATTGCCCGAATTGTTAAGTGTTAATTAATCGAGTAAATGATAGCGCTAATAGTAACTTTGGTTCTAGAATTGCAGCAATATTTATTTCATGTTATGTTCAATGCACGGCTCACAATATGTCGTTTTGTTCGGACATGTCGATTGTGGACGTGATTGTGTACTGACCGGTGCATTGTCTGTGTGTTTGTGTCCGGGCAGTAACGGACAGTTTCGGACTGCCTCGAGAGCTGCAGACGAATAGAGGTCCAGTTGACGGCACAGCGTTTTTGACTACGAGGGCGCTCGGTTTGGCCCACGGCTGAGGCCGTGGCGGCTACAGTTACGGCTGAGTCTTCATCAGCCACGCCCGTCTGCGTCCGTCGGCTTCTCTGCTGCGCTGCGGTTGAGGACACCAGCCCGCGGCCGAGTGAGACTGTCTCCGATCGTGGGTGAGTGATTCTGGCAACGTGCCAGGTCGGAAGGACGATAGAAGCCGGGTGGCCTGTCGCCTCTGGTGACTGTGCGCGGTGGCTGCGAGCACTAGCCCGAGGCTACAGTGGCTCGTGCCCGGGGCTACAGGTGATTGTGCTTCACTGTGTTTGGGGCGCCAGGGAGTAGGGGTCGGTCAGCTCCGCCGTGAGCAGTTGGGCTGTTGATAAGCGATGGACGCCGGGTCTGGGGTGGTGTGTATTGTGTGTGCACTACGCTAGTAATATCGTTAGTGTTTAAGTAGTAGTATTAGTGTTTAAGGTGTGTGTTTATTTATTTGTGATTGCACAGGTTGTGTTATGCGGAGTAGGTGTTTAGAATAGCTGATGTGGCTTAATCCTGGATCCTTGTTCGTAATTCTCCTCATCTTTTTGTCCTCTGCTTTCACAATGGCACCTACCAGGGAAGATTTGAACAGGCTAAAACTGACCGAGTTACAGAGAGAGCTAGAGTCTAGGGGACTTGATATCACAGGTAAGAAGAACGAGTTAGTGGATAGGCTGTTTGAGGCACTGATAGAATCAGAGACGCCCCCTCCAGCGCAGAAGGAAAGTCCTCAAATGCCCCTTGTGGCACCCGAGTCGGGATCTGCGGTTCCTGATGCTTCCCTACTCTTAGCTCGTTTAAGAATTATCCAGGAGAGACAGCTGGTTGAGCAGGAGAGGATTTCAGTTAGGGCAAAGGCAGAGCAGGATGATTCGAGACTTCAGGCTCGATCGGAGCAGTTGCAGATAGAGTTGCAACTTGCTGAAGTGGGTCACTATGACGAAGCTGCCCTTGAGCCCCTGAGGGTTTCTACAGCTAGTCAGGCTCCGCAGTCAGAGTCCGCGAGTGCACTGTCCTCGCAGGTGAGGCGTGCTCTGCTCCCTCCCACGGAGCTACGTCCATTCACAGGTAACGTGGAAGATTTTCGTTTATTTATGAGCGCCTTCGAGGCTCGTGTTGCCAGTAAGACTGATGATCAGGAGGAACTTTTATTTTATTTGGAACAGTTCACTAGCGGGAAACCGAACCAGCTGGTGAGGAGCTGTCTTCATCTGGGTGCTGCTGGATTCGTTGAGGCCAAGCAGTTACTCGAGACGCGGTACGGTAACACAATATGTTTAGTTGACTCATACGTTGAGAAGGTAAAGGGGTGGTCTCGGATCCTACCCGGAGATGTAGAATCACTGGACAAGTTTGTTCTGTTTCTGACGGAGGTAAAGAACGCCGTATCTGGCGTAGCTTTGAGTGAATTCGAACATCCATCAACTCTCCGCCTGATAGTTTCTAAAGTTCCTCCTCACCTGCAGGATCGGTGGCTTAGAGAAGTAGACCGCCTATGCCAGGAGGGGCGCGCTGTCAGGTTTTCCGATTTAGTTAAGTTTTTGGCCGCTGAGGTTCGGGTCAAGAAGAATCCGCTTTTTGGCCTTCGTTCTGCCAATGCTGACCGCCGGCCGGAGGCTCCTGGTGGACCTCGGAGGCACACGGTCAATGTGGCGCACGTGACAGCGCCGGGGGATCAGCGCTGCGTCTACTGTGGCGGTCCCCACAGTGTGGCGGACTGTGAGGTGCTGAGGATGAGGCCGTGGGTCGAGCGGCGAAAGGTCTTTATGCAGCATAAGTTATGTTTTGGGTGCCTAAAGGTGGGGCACCAGGTTCGGTCCTGCCGGCGGCCGCTGGTCTGCGGCGTCTGTGGCGGGCTCCATCCCTCTGTCATGCATGGCGAACCGGGCGGGGGACCGGCACCACCTTGGGTTTCAGGCTCTCGGCCGGATCAGTGGCATCAGCGGCCGAGTCCTCGCGGTAGTACGTCTCAGAGGATGCAGCCAGGTGACATGATTCCGCCCGGCGGAGTCGGGACAGCGGTGGTTCCGCACCGCGGCGGCGCGGGTCCGCCCATGAGTGCGCCGGTGGCGCCGCCTGCTGGTGCGGCGGTGGCGACACCTGTTGGTACGGCGATGGCGCAGTCCGCCGCGGCGGCGGGGTCTGCATCGCGCGGTGGATCCGCAGGCGCTGTTGTAAGTGCAAGCCTTGGACTGCAGGGTGTAGGTCGCACGGCCCTCCCTGTAGTTGCGGTGCGGCTTCGTGCTCCAACAGGCAAAGTGATCGTGACGAATGGTTTTTTTGATCAAGGGTCGTCGGGAAGCTTCCTGACTGAGCGACTCGCAGAGCGTTTGGGAGTGCAAACTGAGCGCACGACCATCTCTATCGAGACCGTGGGTAACGATAGGAGGAGCATGTCCACTTCGATAGCTCCAGGGTTAGAAGTAAGCGCTCTAAACGGCGGTGAGTTTCACCCTCTACCGCCACTATTGACTATTGAAGCGCTTCCGGTCACCCAGGCCGACCGATGTCAGGGAAGTGAGCTAAAGGCTGCGTCCCACCTGGACGGTGTAGAGCTTCACGAGCTGGATGTACCGGTGGAAGTTCTGATCGGTTCTAACTGTGCCGAACTGATTGTGGCGAGAGAGGTTCGTTCTCCTCCCCAGGGCGAGACTGGTCTGTGTGCTGTGCGAACTGTACTGGGCTGGTATGTGATGGGACCGGTCCGGGAAGCCACCGGTTCGGGAGAGAGGTTCACGGTGAACTTTCTGAGGGTGCAGGAGATGTCTGTTTCTGACCATGACGCTGAGGATAGTTTGTACAGGAAGATGTATGATAATGACTTCAAGGATTTGTCTGACGATCGTGAGTGCTTCTCTGTGGAAGATCACGAGTGGCTCGCTGATGTTCTGCCCCGAGTGAGGAGAGATGATGATGGATTTTTTGAGGTTCCTCTCCCTAAGAGGGATTTCGGTGCGCTGCCTGACAGCATGCCGGTGGCGTCAAAGCGTTTGGACTCACTGAGGAAGCGTTTCAATGCAGACCCAAAGTACTTTGACGCGTACAGACGTGTCATTTCCTCACTGGCGGAGGATGGATACGCAGTTCTGGTGCCAGAGGGAGATAATGGGGGTCATCCGATCTGGTATCTCCCTCATCACGGCGTCTTTGAACCGGAAAAAGGTAAACTGCGTGTGGTGTTTGACTGCGCGGCCAAGAGTCGTGGGGTCTGCTTGAATGACCTGTTGAAGAAGGGACCGGTGCTGTCAAACTCCCTCTTGGGAGTACTTTGTCGTTTCCGTGAAGGAACGGTCGCATTCACATGCGACATCCAGTCAATGTTCCATAGAGTCCATGTGCCCATCTGTGACTCTGACCTACTGAGGTTTCTGTGGTTTAAAGACGACAATCCTGACGGTGAGGTAGTCGTGTGGAAAATGAGGTCTCATGTTTTCGGAGCCCTGTCCAGCAGCAGTGTGGCCAGCCTGGCACTGACCTGCTGCGCTGAGGAGGGTCGGCTGCGGCATCCTGAGGCCGCCGACGCTCTGCTTCGGAAAACATATGTCGATGATACCCTTTGTTCCACAAATTCTGTCGAAAGCGCAGTTCAGCTAGCGCGTGACCTGAAAGACTTGTGCAAAAACGGAGCGTTCAACTTGACAAAGTTCTCAAGCAACAGTTCTGAGTTTCTTAAGGAGATCCCTGTCGGTGACAGGGCAAAAAATGTGAAGACTTTAGACCTGGACAGGGACACTCTGGGTACCGAGCGTGCGTTAGGCCTGAAGTGGTCTATCGTAGACGACTCGTTCTGCTTCCAATTCTGCAACAAGCAGAAACCTGCGACAAGGCGCGGTCTGCTGTCGACAGTCAGCTCGGTGTTTGACCCGCTGGGAATTGTCTCTCCGGTGACTCTGTTGGGCCGAGTGCTGCTACAGAAACTGTGCCTGCTCTCCTGTGGCTGGGATGATCCGCTCCCTAGTCCGCTGGCGGAGGACTGGCAAGAATGGCTGGACCGAGCCAGCGAGCTTGACAATGTTCAGCTGAGGAGGTGCACCGTCGGCCCTCCCGGGAAGGTGTTGAACAGTCAGCTGCATGTGTTTGCTGATGCGAGTGAGACGGCATACTCCGCCGTGGGTTACCTGAGAAGAGAGATTCTTACCCCTGAGGGACAGGTCGAACGTTTTGTGACTTTTTTGATGGGAAAGGCACTAGTAAATCCCGTTCGTTTTGTGTCGGTGCCACGACTAGAGCTGGCTGCAGCGGTGCTGGCAGTTAAGGTGAGGAGACTGCTGGTGAGAGAGTTGGATGCCACATTTGATTCATTTCACATGTGGACCGACAGCACGGTGGTCCTGAGCTTCATCCGGAACCGAACCACACGGTTCAAGACGTATGTGGCGAACCGGCTCGCCTACATACATGATGGTTCAGAGGTGGCCGAGTGGGCGCACGTGCCATCCAAGTTGAACCCTGCCGATGTAGGTTCTCGTGGCTGTTATCCTTCAGGTCTGGGACCGTGGCTGAGGGGACCTGAGTTTTTGGATGGTGAGGCTGGTGGCTGGCCCTCAGACCCAGCTGTTCACGCTGAGATCCCTCCGATTGAGGTGAAGTCCGCTCCAGTGACAGTGGCTCTGGTGTCTGCCGGCACCGGACAGAAGGGTCCAACGGACGCTCTAATCAGTCATTTTTCGTCCTTTGACAGACTCAAACGGGCGGTGGCATGGTATCGGAGGTTCTTCTGTGTCATCCGGAATGGTTCATTTCGCAGGTGGTGCATGACCCGCCGAAGGGGGCTTCGGCGGCGTGACCACGTTGGTGAGGCCTCTCTGGTTGTGTCCGACCTGCATGAGGCAGAGCGTGCGATCTTGCGGCACGTCCAGCGGGAACTCCCCGAATTTCCTGGTAGAGACTGTGACGATGGTCCAACTGAAGTGAGTTCGAGTAGTCCTCTGAGAAAGTTACGGCCGACCATGCAGAGTGGTCTGCTGGTGGTTGGTGGTAGGCTGTCTCGATCTGATTGTGTCTCTGAGAGTGAGAAACACCCGGTGATTCTCCCCCGGGATAGTCACGTGACACGATTGGTGATCAGAGAGGCTCACCAGAGAGTTGGTCACGGGGGGAGAGACCACACTTTTTGGGACCTGAGACGTAAGTTTTGGGTCATTGGAGCGGGAACAGAGGTCCGGAGGTTGATCCGATCTTGTGTGGTGTGTAGACGGGTAAATGCCCGTCCCCAGCATCAACTGATGGCTGAGCTGCCTCGGGAGCGCGTCTCGGCAGACGCGCCGGCGTTCTCGTCGGTGATGCTGGATGTCTTCGGACCAGTGTTGGTCAAGACTGGACGGATTGAGCGAAAACGGTATGGACTTATGTGTGTCTGTACGATGACACGAGCTGTTCATGTGGAAATTCTGAGTTCATTGAGTTCTGATTCACTTATCAATGCCATTCGACGCATCAGTGCTCGAAGAGGCCAGATCACCCAAATCCGAAGTGATATGGGAACGAACTTGACTGGCGCCGATCGCGAACTCCGTGAGGCGCTGAGAGAGGTTCGCCAGAGTGATCTGCAGCGCGCAGCGCTGAAGCAGGGTATCGATTGGAGTTTCAACCCTCCCACTGCTTCTCACTACGCTGGTGGTGTCGAAAGACAGATCCGGACGTTTCGTAAAATCTGGCGATCTATGCCTACTCAGCGCGTAGATGACGAAACGCTCAGTACCTTGTTCTGTGAAATCGAGTCGATCATGAACAGTCGCCCGTTGACATACGTGTCGACGGCCTCGGGTCAGGTGGAACCCCTGACGCCGGGTCACCTGTTATTCCTGAGGGGTTGCGTCGGACCCATTCCTGGTGAGTTTTCTGAGGCCGACTCACTGCCGCGCCGCCGATGGCGTCATGTACAGTATTTGGCTCAGGAGTTCTGGCACCGCTGGAAGCGGGAGTATTTGTTATCACTGCAGACGCGACAGAAGTGGACGCGTACTGCCACGAACCTGGGACCGGGTGATATTGTTTTGTTAGTAGATCAAGATGTACCTAGAGGTAAGTGGAGGATGGGAAAGATAGTTAAAGTTTTTCCCAGCCGGGACGGGCTGGTTCGAAAGGCTCTGGTCAAAACGTCTACGTCGGAATACCTGAGGCCAATCCATAAGATGGTCCTGATCAGCACGGAGTCTGATCTGCGGTAGACGTGCAGTGTCCGCGTCCCATTGTGGGTATTGGTTTGAACGGACCTGCAGCTGTAGTGTACGATATGTAGGCAAACATCAGGTGAGTGACTTATGTAGAATTCGTGTAGTTAAGTTTTAGTGGGTAAGTGCAGTGTCCCAACGGGATAATTGTTAATTGTTTGCTAGTTGTTAGATAAGTAAGGCCGTCAGGATGTTGTTTTGAACTGATGCAGCTGTTAGCTCGTTAAGTCCGTAAACCACTGATGGTGATTTGACTTTGATCGGGCGCCGTGTTCTGTTAGTTCGGCCGCCCTTGCTCCGGTCGTCCGAAGGGGGGAGTGTTAATGGCGCCCGCGGTCCGCATTGAATCCCTCACCCTTCCTTTGATGCCACACGTCAGCAGCTCTAGCTGAGTCGGACTTGCACCTCTAGCTGAGTCGGGCGAGTGCCGATGTGGCAGCTGGCCGCGGTCACGTGACCGAGCGTGACCCTTGTGCGGGCCGAGTAGAGGGCGTTGTTTTGTGCCCGGTGTGCTGAGGGGCGGACGTGTGAGCTGGAGCTGCGCGAAATGTAAGTGGATTCTGTATTTGAATTATACTTTGTTCTTTCTTGATATTGCTATAAACATGCTGATCGATTCATTAACGTAATATAGTTGTTTGTTCGAGTTTGATTTATGTACGTGTTTACTTTCGCTAGGCAGAGTGAGCACCGCGGAGTCGGGCTGCTCGTGAGTCCGGGGATGTTTGGCGGCCGAGCTGTGGCTGTGGGTTCCCCCGTGACGGACCGTGTGGACGGAGCGATCTTCGTGATGAGATCGACTTGTTGAGCGCCGGAGACGTGAACAGCCGGTATGTTTAACGTTGCGTCTGATTTACTGTACGAAATTGCCCGAATTGTTAAGTGTTAATTAATCGAGTAAATGATAGCGCTAATAGTAACTTTGGTTCTAGAATTGCAGCAATATTTATTTCATGTTATGTTCAATGCACGGCTCACAATATGTCGTTTTGTTCGGACATGTCGATTGTGGACGTGATTGTGTACTGACCGGTGCATTGTCTGTGTGTTTGTGTCCGGGCAGTAACGGACAGTTTCGGACTGCCTCGAGAGCTGCAGACGAATAGAGGTCCAGTTGACGGCACAGCGTTTTTGACTACGAGGGCGCTCGGTTTGGCCCACGGCTGAGGCCGTGGCGGCTACAGATTGATTATTATTGATTTATGAAAAACGAAGATTTTGGAAAACTATCCCCATACACATAAGTTCTGTAAAAGGTTTGAAATTGCAGTGTGCCTACCTATTTCAAAAAATGAAAGCATAAAGAAGCAAATGCAGCTAGTTTTTTTTCTAATTTTTTATCGGCTAATCTTTTTACGGAGCGAGCGAAGCGAGCGTAGTCTTTCCTTAGATTAACGGAAATTTCTGAGTATGAGCGGCCGGCCGGCCGTGGTCACGATTCTGCGACGCTTATATCTCAGCAACCACTTGACCGATTTACACGCGGTAATTTTTGTAGGGTAGCTTCATTCCTTCTACCAAGTATTGGACTATTCACGATGCATGTGGGTGACCCCTTATGCACGTGCCACGTGCAAAACGAAGAGGTGTCACTTTTGTAATTGTTGCGATATCTCGGTAACTACTTGGCCGATTGCGCTGAAAGTTGGCATGTAGGTAGGTACCCACTAGGCAATGCATATCCATGTGCCAGAATTGGGGTGCTGCTGCACGTGCGCACGTGCAGGGGTCGATTCCAGATCTCGAGAACGGCTGGACCGATGGCACTCAAATTTGGCACGTGGTTAGGGACCGGTTAGTAGGGTGCCGTGCAAAAGTCAGTTGGGACCCATTTTGCACGTGCGCACGTGCAGGGTGCCGCTTCCAGATCTCGAGAACGGCTGGGCCGATTGTGCTCAAATTTGGCACATCGCTAGAGACCGGTTAGTAGGGTGCCGTGCACAAGTCAGCTGGAGGTACCCCGTCGAAATTTCGCACGTGCAAGGCTCACCCTCTCGCTCGCTCCGTTAGTCGCCCCAAAAGGCGTTATACTGGTAGTCTAGCCACCACCCGCAGCCACCACCCGCAGCGTCTCAAGCCACTTTCTGGATCCGCAGTGAACGATTGAGGGCCCTACGAGACCGTTCCAAGAAGACCGTGCTTAGAAGCCCCTTGGAAACCGACCACATAAAGACTCCTCCAGAGACCTACATGACTCCCCAGACTGAATGAGCCCTCCGATCAGGGTCGGTCCCTTGAAAGTTGCTGAAAGGTTTCAGAAGGAAGTATAGGCCCGAAAGTCTTTTGAGGGCTCTCAGAAACCGGCATCGGACCCCAAAAAAACCTGTATGGAGGCCCTCCAAAGCCGGGATGGAGGCCACAGGAGCCGATGCTTAGCCTAAAGAGAGTATGGATGACTGAATAGGGGAAAGGGGGTCTCAGTGTCAGTGGGGCCTTCAGGGGCAAGCGTTTGAGCCCCAAAAGTATGTGTGGGGTCTTAGAGGCAGGTAGACCCCTGGGGTATATGCACGGGGTCCCAGGAGCTCGCGTGTGAGCCCAAATATCCGGCTGGTTGCTACTAGAACCAGCATGGGGATTCTTAGAAGCCGCGTAGACCCACATTTCATGGGTCATGAGTCCCAAGAGTCGATGTAGGGGCCATAAAAGCCGGTGTAGGGCCCATGGCCCCCATAAGTTCCGATATTGAGACTCTCAGAGGCCGGCGACGGGGCATCAAGAGCAGATAAAGTGCCTCAACAAGCCAACATGGGGCCTGAGAATCATTGTGGAATTCTGGGAGCCTGCGTGAGCTCTCGGAGACATTCGTATTTCGTAAGGTCCACAAAGGTCGTTGAGCCCTCTGAATCTGAACTCTGCGGGGCCCTCAGATGCCAGCATGTCTCCTGGCACCTGCCTGCGTTAAGTTGAGGCCCTCCGAGGCCGTCGTAGGGTTCTTCAGAGGCCAGCGTTGGCCCTTGAAGCCTTCGTTAGGCCCTAGAAGCCGTCAAGAGGGCCCTCAGAGGTCAGCATGGCCCCTGGAGCCTGCCTGCGTCGAGGCCCTCAGAGGCCGTCGTGGGGCCCTCAGCCGCCAGCGTGGGCCTTTGGAGCTTCCGTTGGGTCTTAGAGACCATCGTGAGGGTTCAGAGAGGTCGTCGTCAGGGCCCTCAGCCCCTTAGGGACCATCCTGGGGTCCTCAGAAGTTGTCGTGAGGACCCTCAGAAGCCTTCGAGAGGATCATCAGAGGTCGTCATGAGGGTCCATGGCCATAGTGAGAGTCTTCATGGGCCCTCAGATACCTTTGCAGGGCTCTCAGAGGCCTTGGTAAGAACGCTAGAGGCCATCGTTAGGGCCCTCAATAGACCGTTGCAGGCCCCCAGATGCCAGCATAGCCCCTGCAGCCTGGCTGTGTTGGGGCTCTCAGAGGCCGTCGCTGGGCCGTCTGAAGCCAAATGGGCCCTCAGACTTGAGTTGGGTCTAGAGCCGTCACGAGGGCCCTCAGCGACCGTCGTAGAGGCCCTCAGAGGCCAGCGGGGCACCTGGAGTCCTGTGGGACCCTCAGCGGTCGTCATTAGGGCCCTTGGTGGTCGTTATAGGGCCCCAGGGGACAGAGGTCGTCGTGAGAGCCCTCAGGGATCATCGTAAGGGCCCTCAGAGGCCGTCATAGGGGCCATCAGAGGCCAGCGTGGCCCCTTGAGTCTCCTTGGGGCCCTGGAGTCTCTGTGGGACCCTCAGCGGTCGTCATGAGGGCCCTTAGTGGCCGTTGTAGGGCCCCAGGGGACAGAGGTCATCGTGGAAGCCCTTAGAGATCATCATAAAAGGGCCCTATGAGGCCATCGTGGGGGCCCTCAGATGCCGCATGGAGCATCAAACGCGGCTCGGGACACTTCTAGCCGGTGTGGGGGCCCCAAAGACTAGCATGGGGCTCTCCTGACCATAATTGGACATCCCGGATGATTCCACATCAGTGTTCGTTTCCCGATCACTGGTTTTCAGAAGAAAACGTATTGGATGGTGCGACGGGCCTCTTGTACGGATTTTGGGGGTGCAAAAAGATATGTTTGCACCCCCATGTTTTTCGATGGGGGTGCAGCTGCACCCCCTGCACCCCCTATTCCGCCGCCACTGAATTGTATTCTGCAGTCGTCAGCGGGGTATATCAATATTGGTTGTCGGTAGGTATAGGTATTGAATGTAGGTATAGGACTAGACAGCTCGGATGCTGATGCCTATTGCCTACTGGCATTTCTTCGTTCGCACAATTCTACGTTTCGTTGTCATTAAATGATATGGAAGCAGCTTTCCTATTATAAGGAAGCTTTTGGCTCATCTTGTTTTCGCCGGTGTCATAAATCTGAAGCCAATTTACGCTGAATGCTCTAATTTGGAGACTTGGTCGTAGTCTAGCGTCATCTATAACTAAGCATAGTTCCACGCGTAAGTATAGGTGTCGCCACCTCATCGTTTGCTCAAATCCCCTAAAACCTTTATACCTCGAAAACCTATATACCCTGCCTAAAACATTCTACAAGTACAGTCTACACTTTTGCTAACGTTGGTCAGGTGTGCAGGGTGGCTACATGAACCCATTTTTCGGTTTGCGCCTTTCCTTCCAGCGTTAGCAGATGGGCTCTATATGAACTGGGCCCTGGACCCTGGTCCTATACACGGCCTTGGGTCCGGTGACCGGTGCCCGGTGGGACAGGCCATCCAGCCAGCCGCTCAAGTTCAATCGGTAACTAGCTAGAGCCTAGAGAGGCATGCTTCTGGTTCCTTACTCGGTGACTGGTGAGGTGACTCGACTCAGACTGTTCGTCACCGTTCCCTTTTGTCTATCCTCGGAACTATCAAATCCTTCGCTGCGCCTCAAGCACCCTATTCCGGGCTGGACGGTCACCTTTACCCAACGTGAGTCGCTCCTCAGGGGATGCTCACGTATACGGTGAAGTGACTGTTGGCGGGGTGCAGGTCCACGTGGCGAGCACAGCCCCGTCGGTAAACCAGGGTGCCCCCTTGACCAATGTCTCCCCCTAATTCCCATAATGTTCCCGGCTCCCGGCTCCGCGAAGGTCTGCTTAAACTGAACGAAAGGGCCTAACCCTACAAAAAATACAAACAAATAGACCATGACCCTAAGGGCAAGGAAGTGTGGCAAATGATCAAAATAATTGGTCTCGAATACAGAGGGGAGAAGACATGATATTGAGCTGTAACATGAATACGAGTGACAGGTACTACCTATATTTGAAAGTAAGTGACAGCTTGGTATAAATCATCACACCCACGGATCACAAGCTTATCAGTAAATAAATAAGCTAATCAGAGTACCTACATTAGGCTTATCAGAAAAAAAGCTTATCAAAGTAAATTTCAGTCAGCGTGTTGGATCTTATAATAGCTTATACCTCATCATTTTCGGACCCTGCGACCCAATGGAATATGCAATATGCATCCTTGTATCAACTATCGCCGATGTACCGTCGAACTGGCTCCTGTATCTAATGAGGCCCCATGAGTGACCCCAATGTATCAGGTAGGTATACACTATGTCCTTGTGATGTCCCGGATGGCACTTACCTACATATATGTGCATGCAGAATCCAACGGACTCTGCTCTGGTGCTGCCAGTTTTATATTGGATGACTTTCCTGGTCCTATTGAGCACCGTTCAACTTGCACGGTTTGATATTGCTATGCTTCTCCGTTTGAAAAGCCCACCGACTGAACCACGACTCGACATAATGACGCCCGAGACAACGGGATGCGTCGTCCGCTCCTCCGAGCACCACATTGGCGATGTGTTGTGATGCGGACTGGGTATTTTGGCCATTTTACGGTTCGACTCATTTTCACCGGGGTGTCACTTACGCTTTGTTATGCAGCCCATGGTAATACACCTGTAACCAATACAGTTACACTGAGAAGATTAAAGGTTAAACCATCTCACACCGGCTCTAATCGATGATTGATTTGACAGAAACCGGCTCAGATAAGAAGAATCAATCATGTACTCATCACGCGCGGTTAGATGATAGCGTCCCTCCACCGTTTTTCAGGAATGCATTAGTGGGGAGCGGACAGAACACAGGAGTGGCGAGCACCGGCTCCCCGCTCCGACAAGCAGCCAGACCATTAACCACTTAGAGGTGAGTTTACGCCGTACTGCGCCGGGAGCATCGACATGCAACGGTGACTGAGGGACGGGTGTACTAAAAAGTAGCCGGTGTGATTGTGGGTAATAAAACAGCAAACACCTACTCAACAACCTTCGGTAGGGTTTTATTCATACTGCGAGGTCACTAGTTTAACAAAATTTTACCTAAACCTGAATGTCATGGTGTGCGGTTTTAAACGATGCGGCATAGTTGGAGATTTGAGCAGCTGTTGTCTTCGGTATCCCGCAATCGATGAGATTAAATTACAGTTTTAAGTTGTTGATTTATTTTAAGCAGTAAATATTGAACCACTCAAGAACAATGACAGCTTTCTGGACTCCTAAACATACATGTATACGGTCGAATGCAAGTACGAAAAAAAAACGCCGCTGCGCGAGCCACGTAAAGGGAACTACCGCGTTTACTCACTCAAGTTATGCGGTACAGTATACATTCAGGCGCCGACTACTAGCGACATCTATGGAGCGTATGAGCAGCTCTTCCTACTAGCGCAGAAATTGAGACGGCCAGTGTTAATGAGTCCATCCTGATCCGTTAGCTGTTGGTTTATGGTCGTTTCACGACAATTGGTTGTGACAGACTCACATACGTACTCTATATGATGGCAAATCAAGAAGTTTTGCTGGCCGGAAGGCGTGCACGTGAATCCCACCCCATGCTTAGCGAAGTGGTAGCTGAAAAGTCATCAACTGTGACACATCTGAAATTATTTCATGGAATGCTTCAGAATCGGCTCATTTTCCATCGGCCATTGAATAGGGATGTGCACGAACGTTCGTGTTGATGCATTCCAACTATGACACGGTCAGAACGGAGTTTATTAGCGCTATGTAGCCTAGCGAGAAGCCCCTTTTTTAACCACGATTAGTGTGACTCTCGGTTCAAATATGAGCAACTATTGTTCAGTATTGTTATATATATTTATAAAATCTGATGGCCAATACAGGGTGTCTCAAAAGTTCGTTGACACATTTCCCATGCCAATAAAGCATATAAGAGCCGGCCAAAAATCTAAGGTTTTGGTGTTTGTGTGTACACTAGACAAATATGCATGCTTTGACAACTGATTCGGATGGTTGGAAACCACACCCTTTGCTGTATCTCCAAAAATATTTGCCCATACCGATTTTCGTCGCTCCGTCAGCTGCCGGAGGCTGATAAAAGGTTACCACTTACCAGCTTTCAAGCTCTTGTAGGGGAATCCCCTGCAGTTTCTGCGTCGAATTTAGGTTTGATGAGCTCCCCGGCAACATCCGCTTCTCCCTGAAAGCCTCTAGTACCCTCCTGATATCAGGAGGGCACTAGAGGCTGCACACATCAAGACCAAGAACACACTAAACACAAGAGGGGGATTTTATTCGATGGCAGTAGCGACAGCCAGATTATCCTTGCTGACATGGAGCACGATTGTGGGGAACGAATGTGAAATATCGAAATGTCATTACCATGAGTGATTTATTAAAGGGACTATCCCACCTTTAACATGGGGTTTGAGTTGAGATAGCCAAGTTTGCGGCGAGGTTCAGAAACCACTATCTATCTAGGTTGCAACCCCCGCGGCCTCTTGGTGTTGAAGAAATTCGTTCCCTTCATTTGAAAATGGGCCTTGTACAAGGTCCTATCTTCAACATGGAGCGACCGTTAGTGTGACGTCACCTCGTTTAGTCATTCTGATTTAAATGGGTTTGTTCGTTGAAAAATCGCTTAAAACTTGGTCTGAACTTTGTTGTGGTGCCTACAGAGTAAAAAGAATCAGCTTTATGACAGTAATGTGGCCTGGGGAAGGAGGTAATTTTGGGCTGTGACGTCACATATTTGAAAGTTTGTGTTTGGAATATGGGAAGCCTAAGATGTTTAATGAAAAATAAATGCCAGAACCGTGTGCCTGGTCATCCAATCTATAAAGTCGGGCACAATTTAACTGATTTTAACAACATTTTAGAAGGTGGGATAGTCCCTTTAATGCTGTTGTTATTTTAAAATGTGATTTGTGACTTTTGGTATATTTTGTCTCATTTACTGACGATGTCACATTGTTGTCGAAACGTCTAAAATACAAAAAGATTTAAATTTTAATTATCATTTTGGTTACGGAGCGAGCGAAGCGAGCGGAGTCTTTCTAACGGAAATTTCTGAGTATGAGCGGCCGGCCGGCCGTGCGGACGCTTTTGCGAGGCTTATATCTCAGCAACCACTTGACCGATTTACATGCGGTAATTTTTGTAGGGTAGCTTCATTCCTTCTATTTAGTATTGGACTATTTCTGATGCATGCGGGTGACCCCTTATGCACGTGCCACGTGCAAAACGAAGAGGTGTCAGTTTTGTAATTGTTGCAATATCTCGGTAACTACTTGGCCGATTGCGCTGAAAGTTGGCAATTGGCATGTAGGAAGGCACCCACTAGGCACTGCATATCCATGTGCCAGAGTTGGGGTGCTGCTGCGCGTGCGCACGTGCAGGGGTCGTTTCCAGATCTCGAGAACGGCTCGACCGATTGCGCTCAAATTTGGTACACAGTTAGGGACCGTTTAGTAGGGTGCCGTGCACAAGTCAGTTGAGACCCATTTGGCACGTGCGCACGTGCAGGGTGCCGCTTCCAGATCTCGAGAACGGCTGGGCCGATTGTGCTCAAATTTGGCATATCGCTAGCGACCGGTTAGTAGGGTGCCGTGCACAAGTCAGTTGGAGGTACCCCCTCGAAATTTTGCACGTGCAAGGCTCACCCTCTCGCTCGCTCCGTTAGTCGCCCCAAAAAGCGTTTTACTGGTCGATATTTCTAATATGCTGTGCGCTAACTACTTTTCTCAGTAATTCAGCACGGTCGTCAAGCTAGATGTAAGTGAATCCTAATCTATAATCTAAGATTCGGAATCAGGTGAGCCCCTACGATTTGGACCAAACTTGGTCAGTGGATAGTACGTAACGTCCTGATTACGATGCACCCAAAATCTAAGCTCGGCCCGCCATATTTACGAAGTTACGGATGTTTGAATTTCAAGGTCATTCGGGAGAGCCCCTACGATTTCCGTAATAATTTGTGTACAGATACTCTAAATGAACCTCATTACGAATATCACAAAATTTAAGCTCGGCCCGCCATATTTACGAAGTTACGGAGGTTTGAATTTCAAGGTCATTTGGGCGAGCCCCTACGATTTCCGTCAAAATTGGTGTACGGATACTCTAGATGCTCCTCATTACAAATATCATAAAAGTTAAGCTCGGCCCGCCGTATTTTTGAAGTAACGGAGTGACAAAGTTACGGAATTTCAAGGTCATTGGGAGAGCCCCTCCGATTTTCGTCAAAATTTGTATGCGGACACATTACATGCTCCTCATTACGAATATCATAAAAATTAAGCTCGGCCCGCACTATTTCAAAAGTTACAGATGTTTGAATTTCAGTGAGTTTCAAACCTCAGTAACTTTTGAAATAGTGCGGGCCGAGCTTAGCTTTTACGATATTCGTAATGAGGAGCATATAATGTGTCCGCATACAAATTTTGACGAAAATCGGAGGGGCTCTCCCAATGACCTTGAAATTCCGTAACTTTGTCACTCCGTAACTTCAAAAATACGGCGGGCCGAGCTTAACTTTTATGATATTTGTAATGAGGAGCATCTAGAGTATCCGTACACCAATTTTGACGGAAATCGTAGGGGCTCGCCCAAATGACCTTAAAATTCAAACCTCCGTAACTTCGTAAATATGGCGGGCCGAGCTTAAATTTTGTGATATTCGTAATGAGGTTCATCTAGAGTATCTGTACACAAATTTTTACGGAAATCGTAGGGGCTCTCCCGAATGACCTTGAAATTCAAACATCCGTAACTTCGTAAATATGGCGGGCCGAGCTTAGATTTTGGGTGCATCGTAATCAGGACGTTACGTACTATCCACTGACCAAGTTCGGTCCAAATCGTAGGGGCTCACCTGATTCCGAATCTTAGATTATAGATTAGGATTCACTTACATCTAACTTGACGACCGTTAATTCAGCTAGCAATTCTTGTGTTGTGTTCAAAAAGATGTTTACAGTGAGGGTCGAACTTGAAATAACAACGAACTATAGTTACCGTGTATTTTCATATTTATAGCAATTTTAATATGAAGAACAAATGACAATATAGTTGCATGTGTGGAAATAAGGTACCTACTCGTTCCCTTTTCTTTTGTTTTATCATTATCACACCAGTGCAAGTGTGACTTAATGTCTGTATTTCTGTTTTTTGCATTGTCAGAAATAACGTAACGTGGCTTCTTTTTTTAATGCCTCGCCTTTGACACATTTTCGCCAAAAAACAACGAACATACATTGCCTCCGGTTGTTAAAAAGTCTTACAAATTGTATGGTCTCTGTTCATGTAATTATACAATTAAAATAATTCATCACACTCATTGAATAAATACATTGTGACGCTGTGGCCACGTCATGTATATGGCTCCGCCCTGCCGCGCGGCTGGCGTTATCATCTGACGTGGCGTCACGCGGCGGCTCACGTCAGCGGACGTCATCACAGCTGTGTCACTGCCACCATCGACGATCCAGACGCCTGGCTCGACGGTACACCGCCTCCTGGAGTCGCTGGCCGGCGCCGAACCTGAGGACAGGCGACGGCTGTTAGTTATACGGGCGGAAAATGTCAGAATATTTTGTGGATGCTTATGCTGGATATTTCATGGATTGATGCACTCTTTTAGTTACTTTGTCGCTGTGCGACTAAATGCGTTGGTTCGCTGCAAGCTTTGAAGGAAGTCATTTATTTACCGAGCTATATCAGCAGTGTATCTAGAGAGCACTTATACGTGCTTACGAATCCCACTACGCCAAATAAGCCGCCGAACATGCAAACTACAACAATATTATTCACTCAAGACACTGTCTGCTCCACCCCTCCCCCGCGCAAAGATCAGCCATGTCCGCCATCCCACCCCCTTCCCACCCAGTCATGTCCACCATCCCCCCCCCCCCCCCACACACACACTCATGTCCGCCACCTTCCGTAGGTAGGGTAAGGGCGGGTAAGAGTACGCGGGCGATAAGAGTACGCATCAGCTGTTTCGGTTGCTTAGCAACGCGGGTTTGTCGAGTTCATGAAGTGACATGAATCCGCCAGTGCGTGCATGTCACCAACGGAACGTGGGCGTTGAGCGGCGACGCTGTTGAGTTTAAGGCGATGAATATTATTTTCGAGCGTTATGATATTATTATGATATGGTACAATAATTTTGATACTTGGCAGTTGAGATAAGGTACATTTCCGTGATTGTTGTGGGAAACTTGTGAGGTTATCTGGGGAAATACTGTACAGTGCAATATTCTGTTTGCGAAGTTTTGCACAACGTTTCGGGGTTGTTTTGTGCGCGAATTGCATGTACGGTAAGAGGACGCACTGTTCAGGAGGGTAAGAGTACGCAGAATTATACATTAAATCGAATATACAGAAATATAGAATTATTAATCTATCGCTCAATGACGTTTGTTTTGTAGGTATATCATCAATGGAGCACTGTGATGTAGATGCGTACCCGAAATTCTTCCAAATACGAGATATTCTCCTTTTTGATTGTGCATTTTTTTAAGAAACACACGACATGATTATTTCCTGATTTATAGACTTGAAAGATTTATTTTATGTTTTTCTTTTTGGATACTAGAATTAGTTTAAATGCCTTCTGAGTTTGAAGTTAAGCATTTGGACAGTGCAAGCTGCATAGGTGTGTGTTCAGATGCTTGCGTACTCCACCCGCCTGGCGTGCGTACTCTTACACACCCCATATGGTAAGAGTACGCAAGTGCAACGGTTCATAAAATGTCAGTTTTAGACCACTTCCATTTACGCTGAAGGATCGTTGCCCCATGGGTTGCTGGCTAATTCAATGAACTTTAATATTCCCTATTTGCGATTTCTTTCCTTCAAATATTAAACAAATGAGAGCAAGAAATCCACTAAGTGCGTACTCTTATACGACTTCACCCTACCTGTCAAGCAGCGCTGTGTCGGTGTGCTTTCGGCCATCTCTCTGTAACCTCTGGGAAATGATCTCCAGCTGCGATCGGCGAGTCTCTCCGTCCCCGAGCCAGGCCGATCCGTAGTCGGCAAACCTTCCGATCTTTTCTCCGCCGTACCGTCTTCCCGTCTTCCCAAACCCGCTCAATGCCATCCTAAACGGTATCCTCTCGTTCTCCATCATTGGATCAACATCGCTTTCTAGATTGTACTCCATATACTCTCCACTGCCGTCTCTAGAACCTTCCTCAACATCTGCCAGTCGGTCGACGGTCTCGACGGGGCTGTCCTCCACGAGCTCGGTGAAGCGTCCGACCCCCAGAGGTGGCGATTCGGCACCGATCTCTGTATGTCGTCCGATGTTGAGATGAGGCTCGTCCTCTGGTCTTATCAGGAGGTCAGAGTTCGTGATCGCCTCGTCGCTGCTCTTTGTTAGGCTGGTGATTGAGTCGTTGAGAGTCTGTTGCTCCGGAGTCGGATCGTCCTCGGATTTTTCGGCCTCTTCAGAGTCGGTCTCTCCAGACGACTCCATCTGCGGTTAAAAGTCCAAATCATTAGTACAGAAGCGAAGACATTTTGAATGTGGAAACATTTTGTTTTAAAACGAAACGATATCTTATACTATAACCGTATGTAGAGATTCATTCATTCATTCCGCCTTTATCGCTATAGAAGCATCACTGCTCGAGCTGGGACGAAGGCGATGCACCTACCATGACGTCGTCGTCCTCCGTCGTTTCCTCGGGCGGCAGGGCTGTCATCTTATGCACGGGCACCGCTGTCCCCCACAGTATCAACTTCAGCTTCTGCAGCTCACCGTAGTTGTCCTCAAACGTCTGTGGCACACAGAGGCCGGTCAGTGGCTGAAGAATTTATAATAACGACATGAGTAGCTGCTATCTTTGAGGCGAGTTAACCTTCGCCCCAGTGGGGGGGGGGGGCATATGTTACCACCCTGTCGCGTTTTTTGCGTGTGAATAAAAAACCGCGGCGCGTAGCGCCGCGCCACTTGGAGTAGCTTTTGGTACATCAATTTTGGACAATGTGTGAATTTTTTGACCCCAGGTCATGTCAGGTCAGGTCACCAGGTTAAGTTAACTGACCAAGCCTAAAAAAAAAGTTTGCAATCATGCCCAGCCTGCAGTGTTTGTCAGAAAGGTTTTAAACTTGGTGGATTGCATGCTGTTATGGGCGCCTACAATTTGTATATCTCGGATTTTTTATATCCGTGACCTAAGGTCAGGTCAGTGGCGTGACCTTTCCATTACAAGTCAATGGGGAAAAATGAAAATGCCTCTAGATCCGTGTGTACGCATCGGAACAGTCCAAATATTTCAGAATCACAATGGTTTAGTCCACTCGTGATGACCAAGGTGTCATTTTTGCTGATAGCCTCTAGAAAGGTCATCCGAGGTCACTTGAGGCTACAAACAGTTTTTTTGCCAATAACTCGCGATTGGAAAGAGATAGAACGCTGGGGATGGTCTCATTGTGTTTGTCTTGTTGAGACGCATCGACTGATATGCAACATGACCTTTTCCGGTAAGGCCATGACCTTGACCTGAGGTCAAATTTTCAAGTTGACCTTTCAAGGTCAAATTATAGTTCATTCGACGCGTCTCGGCAAGAGGAACACGATTCTGGCAATAGAAATGTCGTGGCGTTTTGTAGTCGAAAGTTATTGTCGAAAAACACTTTTCGTAAAAACAGCTATTTTCGGAGTTTTTGCCCTCTGGAGGCTAAACCGTTGACCTGAGGTCAATATTGATTTGACCTTTTCAAAAGAAGAGTTCAAAAGCTATCGATTGCTTTTCTATGCGTTTTTCTAGCTACCATAGTTTGTGAGATAGCGGCATATTTTATGAAAAATATAATGAGAATTGGCAAATTTTGACCTTTGATGACCTCTGGTGACCCCAATATTGCTCTAAGGTGAAAAATGACCGAAATACTTTCAAACGTACGCATTGAGAGCTATCGAGTGCTTTTTACCGCGTCTTTCTAGCCCTCTTAGTTTTTGAGTTAGAGGTGGGTGGTAACATATGCCCCCCCCCCCCCCCGACTAGGGCGAAGTTGGCTGAGACCGCCACTGGGGCGCGGGTTAATAATTCTGCAGTGGTATTTATATTGACTATTCAATTCGTGAATGAAAAGCTCTGAATGAAAATGTCCACCTTCTGTCATTATTTACTATTTCATTCCATTCTGAGGCGTTGCAGGGCCCCTTATCTCAAACATCCGCCCATTTCCAGTCTACTGACTCTCAAATCAGCTCAGCCCAGTGCCGCGCTCAGCTGAGAGATGTCAGGAGTACTTACATCGTCGCGAACCTCGAGCATCCATTTGCCGTCGGGGTTTTCGCCACAGGTAGCGACCGACATCAGCTTGAAGCCGTCAAAGCCGTCAGCTGAGTCGTCCTTGCGCCGAGGCCTCAGTATGGTCACGGTAGTGCCTGCCGGGTATCGAGTATTAGAGTGGGATTGTAGTTGTTGACCGTACCAACTGTACTCACTGACGTACTTGTTACTGAAACTTTGTAATTTATATGCATCAGGAATCGTGAGTTTGATGTTAATCTGGACAATCGTAATCCAAGGCAATGTTTTCATTGTCTTGAATTCATTTATTTTATCTCACAGAGTCGTCGACGGAATAACCCATTGAAAGTCGAAGTCATTTCCGAAATCGAAATATGAATGAGCAAGTTAAACTCTCCGGCCACCGCTCGTGACTGCCGCACCGCTACATAAACGTCACACATAAATTAACGATATATGAGCACCTCACAATTAACACACACATGTAGACTATAAGTAGCCGTACCCTGTGGCGAGGTGAGTCGCATTCGGAGCGCCCCACGTCGGGTGTAGTTGAGACTGAACACCAGTTCGACGTGCTCTAGGTGACGGATTTGATACGGCCCGTCACAGCGGGCAGAGAGCGTCACCGTCACGGGGCCCCGCGAGCCCAGACGGCGCCACTCAGCGCTGTGGGGAGAGAGAGAGAGAGAGAGAGAGAGAGAGAGAGAGAGAGAGAGAGAGAGAGAGAGAGAGAGAGAGAGGGGAGGGAGGGAGGGAGGGTTGGTGATAATAATTTCAAAGTGTGAATTTCGAAGATGTTGGAACATTCGATTGACCCTTGTTACATCTTTGCATCCTGGCGCATTTATTCGTAATTATAACCCATTTTTTAATTACTTTATGATGGGATCGTGCCTAAAAATGTCTACTAGCTCGGTGAAAAACAACTCAAAGCTACGTTAGGTGGGGTGTTGAAAAGTGTCTCACCTCTGCTCCCCTGGGGCCTGACAGAAGCGTCTGATGGCGCTGGCCGACTGGGAAGAGTTCCACGTCCTGGCCCCGGCCACCAGAGCCGCCGCATCCATCAGGCCAAAACCCACCCTGCGGAGTACGGGTAAAAAATGCGGGTCACTGCTGGCCTCGCCGGCCCCCAAGGGCACAGACGGATCACTGACCTCACCCCAGAGGGCACGGATTGAAGGGCACGATAAATCGATCAGACTAACCTATCAAGGATCATATGTGCGATGACGCTTGGTCTCGACTTATCTGCATTCAATATAGAAAAAGAAAAAACTATTGACAACCTCTAGCAGCGTATTTTCTGTGAAAATCGTGCTGAGAGCGGGCGGGCTCACCTGGTGCTGTAGCGCAGACCGATAGCGTTTGACACCCACTGGCTGTTGGCTCTGAGTACGGGTTCGGGCCGAGAGGTGTAGACGACCAGGTGCTGAACGTCCCGCCAGGTCAGCTGCGGACTGGGGGAAAGATGGACGGGTCCCGCCTGTCACACGTAACCCTAGCGTGAGAAATAGTGGGTATATGTGAGAGGATATGTGTAGGTAGACGTTATTGCAGCGTGGCTGTCTAGCATCTTGCTTATAAAGATGTTTGATTTGTTAGTGCTTGCGGCATTGACAGGGCTTATGCACTGCCAAACTTCTGCGCTATAGTGTTCCCGAGACGCGGGCTTAAAAAGGGCTCTGTTTTGGCGTAATGTTTGCTTTATTTTGATTAGTAAAAAACAATGGCCTGTCATTCGCTATTGCCGCATAGAAGTTTGCATTCAATTAAAGTGTTTGAAGTTTCCATCAACTTTGCGAAACGCGCTCCAATATTCTCGGTAGGAAGCTGTCTGATACATTCCCTGCCCCTCTCCCCCTGTCTGCTGCGCCCATTCAAGCTCTACCGGCTCAAACTGTACCTAAGGACGGCGGAAGTAGGTATGTACATACAGCAGGGTGACTTTGGCACTCACTTCACCTCCAGCATCAGGGCCACCATGCTGGCTGCCATCGGCGCAGAGGCGGACGTCCCAGAGAAACCACTCGTACATCGGTCGTGCATGGCAGTCGTGATCTGGCGGCAGTGCGTGCAGATCGTGCAGATAAGAGTTCGGTTATCTGGTAGTGTATGAATGAACGAGACCAGAGCGAAACAAAGAAAGATACTGTAATCCGTGTGTTGGATACGGAAAGAAGTATCTGACAGTGTTCTAAGAGCTTACATATTAGCGTCTTGTTTTGGCGTCGTATTGCTTGGTGAAGAAAATGAAAATGGTGTCCACTTCGGACATCCCTGATCCCTCTATAAGCCCAATTAATCGATCCAAGCCTTTCGATGACAATAAGTGACTCCAATTCAACAACACGGCTAGTTGGTGGAATACGTCGGGGATCGAGCTCTACAAGAAATCACCAGAATCATCTTCGACCACTGCTGCTCTATCTGCTTTTGTCGGCGTCTCGCCCTGCGCTCTCACCACGTTGTTGGGATGGCCGACCGTGTAGGTAACCGCCAGAGTCGACGAGCAGATCTCTCCATACCAGGGCATGCGGCCCTCCTGATCCACACTGCCCACGGACAGGGTGAACGGGCTGGACGCGTAGCCGTCACACGCGCAGTTGTCGTCGGCGGCACCGCCTCCGTTACCGCTCGCCCAAACCAGGATCACTCCGCGACCCTGGCGGCCCTGTCGAATGGAAGATGGCGATGATCGGCATGAGAGTTGTGGAAATGATACGTGGTATAGGCAGCGTGATTATGTGACAAGAGTGCTTTCCTCGATTGATATTGCTCATAGTCGTATAACATGACATGTTACAAGCATACACAATCGATTTCGGTGGGCAATGGGCATGTGTGATTTCCTCTCGTAACCTATCGTCTTTTCTGTGTTATGGGCAAAATGCTCGTCCATGTATCCGTTTCCAGTTTTTCTAGACGTTCGTTCGAGTCAGGTTGGACTCCAACCCGCTCACCTCTTCGATGCAGGTCTCGATGGCGTCCTGGAGTAGCCTCCCGGGCATGTCGGCCACGTAGCCGCTGTCGGTGGGTCCCCAGGAGACGGAGATGACGTCGGCTCCCAGGCAGGCGGCGCTGAACGCCTCGCCCTCGGTCCGGTCTGTGATGACACCGTCCAGTAGACGCACCGCTGCCGAGGGGGAACGAGATGTGAGGGGCGACTGGAGAGAAATGTGCAGAGAGTGAGGTGGGAGGTCTGTCATAGAGAGAGGCTAGGGGGAGAGCAATACATTTTGCTATTTTCAGGCAAAGCAGTAAACTAAACGTCTCATGTGACCACTGGTCACACAGGAACTGGCTTCTTTTTATGTGACAATTCACCCCTCTGTGTTTCAGTTGTCGCCTTTCTGCTAAATCCTATCGGAAATGTAACTGATCTGGCCTCCCACATCCATCACTGATTGGGACAAAAAGTTGTCTTTTAGCCTATCGGGTGGCTTATTTTTTCCTGCAGTCAGTTCCGTTCTTGTCTGTCCGGCTCTCGTTAGGTTATCTTGGTTTTCACACCTCGTCGCCACTCACCACCGAGTCGTGCGCCCGTTGCCATGCCGACGCCGCAGAAGTCGTTGTTCGGCTGCATTGAGACAATTCCGGCGCACTTTGTGCCGTGTGCGTTCGTGTCTGTATCGTCGTAGCGTGGCGAAGGGTCCCGGTCGCCGTCCACGATATCATAGCTGAGACTCGGGTCCTGGCGGATGACATATGACAGGTAGATCAAAATGATGGGTGCCTTTTCTTTCAGATGCAAGCAAAGTTTAGTAGTTTAGTAGTATAACGCGAGCGCAGATGACCTTATGATTATGACCCACGCACAGCCCACAGACAACACTCACGAGAGATCTCCCATTCACAAAGAATTAAATTATCAACTTCATATCTAATCGTCACGCATCGCTTCCCGTGCCAATCCAGACTCTACAAACCCTCGCTTCGGCAGTCTCGTTTCTGTCATATCGAATAACAGAGCTTGCTGTTTCCACTCGGTGATCGAAGCTATCCGCCTTCCGCGTAACTCACGTAGGCGTGTGCGATGTCCGTGTGGTTGTGCTCGACTCCGTCGTCGATGATGACGACGCCCACGCCGCGTCCCGTGACGCCCTGTTCCATCACCTCCAGCACGTTCATGGTGTTGTGGGCCGCCTGAGAGCCGACGCTCCTCGGCCGAGTGTTTCGGCGACTCTGCCGCGGGCGCAGAGATTAGGCGTGGTTAGCCGAGGTCAACCACGGGGGCACATCCATACAAAGACACACAGAGAAAGAGAGAGAGAGAGAGAGAGAGAGAGAGAGAGAGAGAGAGAGAGAGAGAGAGAGAGAGAGACGACAGACAGACAGACAGACAGACAGACAGACATTGAGAGAGAAAAAGAGAGAGAGAGGGAGGGAGGGAGACAAACAGCGAGAGATAGAGGGAAAGAGAAAGAGAGAGAGAGTGCGAGAGAGAGAGAGAGAGAGAGAGAGAGAGAGAGAGAGAGAGAGAGAGAGAGAGAGAGAGAGAGAGAGAGAGAGGCGACCATGGCGACTGGTTTCTGTCTCTGGCGGACCCAGACACAGTGGTGGGACGTGGACGATACTGAATACTGATAGTGTCCACTGCTGGCGCCTGCCACGCGTCAGGCCTGGGACGCTCAGTCACCTATATATGGTGCCTATACGGTCCCCTGCTGTCTATTTAGGAAGCGTGATGTCCCGGCCTAATGTATACCTATGGGTAAATCATCCAACCATAAGATAATTCATGCCCACACCATGTAAAAAAAAAATACATCCTCGCATATAACACCTTTTACCTTATAATCGTCACCAAATGCCACTTTGATTCACCGACTTTAGTATCGTATAGATCAATAAAATGACAATGACCAGCGTAGTTATAAATACAATTTCACAAACGAGTTGGTCAGACTGGAGTCAGTTAGCACGGTGCTGACAGGGTAATCGCCACGCACTTTGTATGTGGATCGCTCTTAAATGTAAATACAAATACAATATGAATTATGAGCTCGTTTACTCACGATGTACCACTCGGCACTCCAGCTGGGATCGTTATAGTCGACGGGCTGTGCTCGCTTCGAGCGCTGCTTGCTGAACTGCTGCTCCACCCACAACACCTGAAACATGTCCAGCAGGATGTACTGTAACTTTAACTTCACTGTGTGTCTACTTACATGACTGGGATGAAAGTGAGACGAGCATTTACCTCGCCAGTCCGTGTCAGTCATGTCTCTGTCGGACATTTGACCTCTTAGCCGATGCTTCAAATGTAAAAATAATGCTATTGCCTTTGAATCACCGTTTAATCAAATACTTATGCCCCATGTCAGCATCAAATAACGAGGTCCTGAGACATTTTAACCACTCAGACAATGTCAATTGTTTTCATTTGGTGTTGCATGAAGAGCGATGACATTTAGTCGGTCGTACTTGACGGGGTGTTGGATCCACTCCACTGCGGGCGTTCCCCAAGAGCCAATAAGGCGACTCATGTATGAAACCTCCGATCCTACACTCCCACGTCCTCTTGCGGTGCTATTTCTGCGCCGCTCTGCCGCTGACCGGCCGTCCTGGTCAGACGGGGTCAGGTTGCAGCGGCTGCCGCCCCGCTGCAGCGTCCGTCGCTCCTCGGAGTCGGAACGGAGGGTGGTCTCTCCGCGAACCGCCCACCACCGGCGTCCGGCTAACCCGCACCGGACCCGGCTCCGCGCACTGGGGTTTCTTGGGTAGACGCGTTAATCGGTCAGAACCGGAAAATCTTAAAAGGTAGAGAGGGCAACGGCCTAATTGCCCGTTGATTTATCCGTTCGCTTAAAAGAGCTGCTGGCGTTTAGCGATGCGTTTAAACAATGGCAGGCCAAGTTCTGGCGTTTTTCCTTCTTTTTTGATGTTGATAGAAAATTGCTTTAAACTAATTGCAAAACTTTTGCCTAGGGAAGTAATTGTTCCATGACAGGTCGTCACTGGAATGAAAACTATTGCTGTTCTTTTAGAATTCGTCTAATTTCATTTTTTTAGGAAATTTGTGCTCATTTTTTTATTTTAGGTACATCTGATTTTCATTATTCCCGTGTACGCGTTTTTCCACTAATATCTTTTGAGTCTTATGAACTACGCATCTGTCTCTCACGCATCACTCTCCGCACATTTAGTTAACTGCATATGATAAAGAATGAATAATAACCATAAATGTAACAAGGTCATGCGCTCCTACTCGCAATATGTAATGTGAACCCCATTCAAATAAATCTGATACTCGAACATGCAAACCTATTCAGATTACCACTAACATAAAGACAATCCGTTATTCCTGACGATAATACCGGGAGTTCCTAAATAAACAGTCGAATTATTTTTGCCTCAAGTGGCGTCAACTAACAAAATCACACCAATCAAATTGCACGTGATGATAGCACGTGCAATGCCATTTTATTTCATACCAAAATCAATCACTTTCCATCATGCAGCCGTATAGTACAGACATAAAAACAAAAATAGTACATTTCTATTTTGAGACAAAGTCAATCGTTGCAACACAACGTAAGCTACGGCGACACTTAAAAAGGACCCAAGTGCCATCAAGAACCGTCATTTTAAGTATAGTTGAGAAGTTTTCGGCAAGAGGTAGTGTGGAGAACGTAAAAAAGGGTAAATGTGGCCGAAAAAGAACCAAGAGGACGCCTCTAAACGCCCAAAAGGCACGAGAAGCCCTCCAGAGGAGCCCACAAAAGTCGCTCAGACGGCTGGGCCAGGAACTGGGCTGTAGCAAAACCACCGCTCACCGTTTGGCCAGAAACGACGTTCAGCTGTTCCCGTATAAGGTCTCCGTTCACCAAGCACTGTCGAAAGTCGACAAACAGTCACGGCTTCTTTACAGCGGCTGGTTTTTGAGAAATTGCGAGCAGGGCAATGAGTTCCTTCACCGAATCTGGTTCAGCGACGAGGCCCATTTTCATACGGATGGCCGCGTGAACTCCCAGAATTTTCGATTCTGGTCGACGGAGCCACCCGATTTGGTCGCGGAAGCCCCTCTGCACAGTGTGAAGTGCACAGCCTGGTGTGCAATGAGCAGCAGTGGCATAATCGGACCTTTCTGGTTTGAGAACGACGCTGGGGAGTCTGTCACCGTCAACGCTCAGCGCTACCGGCAAGTCCTAGCCAAGTTCTGGACTGCGCTGAACAGGCGGCTGGGTGGAGACAGGCAGCTGATGGACCAACAATAGTTCCAACAAGACGGAGCCTCGGCGCACACGGCCGTTGCGACTCGAGAATGGCTGCGGAACCGATTCGGTTCGCGGGTTATCTCCCGCAGAGAGGTGCGGACCTGGCCCCCGCACTCTCCGGATCTGACCCCACTTGACTTCTTTCTCTGGGGTCACCTGAAGTCACAGGTCTACAAAAGCAACCCCAGAACCACAGATGACCTCAAGAGGGCCGTGTCGTCCGCGGTGCGCCGAGTGCGGCCGGAGATCTGCCGGGCTGCGGTGGAGTCCGCTCGGCGACGCGCAGAGCTGTGTGTGGAGCGAGAGGGGGCTCATCTGGAACACGTCCTCTGTGGCCGCAAATGAAAAGACAGCAAACAGAAGATGGTATCACGTGAAATGGCATCGACTATTGTGTATGTAAGAAAGTGATTCGTTTTTGTCGTGCCTTCCATGCTGATAATATACAGCTTTTAAATACGACTGTTTATTTAGGAACTCCCGGTATCTTCATATAAGAAGCTTGTGGCATACGTTTCTCCATACAATGCTTATCCACAGACGCACACCCTTCACCAACAGCTGATCGTTCAGACGGTGTGTCGAGTGTTCTCAGTGTCACTGAGGGTCGAGGGCTCTCCGAACCGACCTTGGGGTGGGCGGACAGGGCATTGGTGATGTGGTCGGCCGCCTCGGCACTCGACTCAGGGTGATCGGTCTTAACGAGCCGGTATACGTGGCGGAGACCCTTCAGCTGAAACAGAGACACATAAGGCGACGGCTGTCATCCAAAGAAAGGAGAGATCAGAGAGCCGCGGCGACTAAAACAAATGCACAGGGAGGAAAGTATCCAACTAGTTAATTTGCCCATGCTCGTATAAAATAAAGAGCACATGATACACTTAATTGCAAAATATTACTGATGGGAAAAAATATCATTTGTCACAATAGCGCTCAGTGTATTTTCAATAACAATTGATGTGGCTGAAACTTTTCATTCTGTAGTGCAACCACCGTTATCATGAGGCGCACCCGTAGTGTTTAGGGTAGATGGGTAAAAATAGCCCGAATCCTCACCCCGGTGAACACGGGTATCGCACCAGCCTTTGCCCACGTGCTGGATGACATTCTTAGCTGCTGCAGCGATAGCGCTGCACGTATCAGAGCGGTCACAGCAGAATCAAAATTAAATTTCACCCCACCGTCAACACGTGCCCTCAAGACGCAAACACGGCTTGTTTGAGAGCTGGCGCGCTGCACAAGCGGTAATCAGTACACCTCTCCCTTAGCGAAGGTCGCCAATATGCATCGAGCGGCAAGCGCGCAGAAGCCGCAGATACGAAACTGAAAGGCTAGATCACGCGTATGAATGGCAGATGATTGTGATAGAAGGCAAATGCAACTTAAATGTTTTTTCATCAAAACTTATTTCTAGCAGCATTTTTCCATTTTCCTGGCTGAGCAGTGAGCACGCTATATCATCACTGGTAATTTGTATATAAGTATTATCGGTTCAGTTGCACTGTGGCATGGCATGAGACATGAGTCATGACAGGAGAATCGCCTTAGAATATCTACCTAGCTTTTAATCGGCGATAAGGTACGGTTGAGGATTACACTTTGATGTTCACGTATATTTTTGTGCCTGCTTTTCTTGGACCACGGGCATTGTTTTGCGCTCACGCTACTTGCCTAGACAGACCAATGCGGAACACCGGAGCTCGGGACACATGTGAAACTGTGACACACAGTCGCTGAGTGGTGACCCCATACCACACGTGTCTGTATGTCTGTCCGTCTGTATGTGTGTGTGTTTTATCGGTCAGCCTGTGCGACTGTGACGCCGGTGTCTGCTTACCATGATTGACGGCGCCGGGCGGTAGCGGAGTCGGGTTCCGCGGCCCGTCGCCCGCGCTGTGTGGCCAGGGCCTGATTGTGTGCGCGGGCAGGTCGTGACCTTGATCAGCCAGAAGGGCAGGTAGCCCGACCTAGGCCATGTTATCAGCCGCGGAGGATCGTTACACAATACACAATACGCATTACATATGCCGTGCCGCCGCTCCCGAGCGCGGCGTCGGACGACTTGGAGGTATACTGTACCGCGCTACACCGGAGCTGTGCGGTACAGCCTAACCTCCAGTGGCAGACGTCGGGTGCACTGCCGTGCCGCCTCGTTCGCTTTGACTCCGAGGCTGCAGTTTGCATGATCGGTTTGAGATTGTTTCTGCACTGGTTTACACATTTATATTACTTGAATTAGTATGTTTCTTGCCCTTTCCTATGCCTCCCCATTTTCACCACTTAGTTTTAACATTTGCTTTTGTTGATAAACGTAACTGCAGGAAAGAGTTTATCATGTCGATGGTCAAGCTCCAAACGTTTTGAGCTTCTATTCTTTGACAGCTGGTATAACCTGTTTTTCAACATATTTTCCTTCATTAGAGCGAAATCAAGTTGCTCATACCTTTTTTCGCGGCGACTAATCGTCTCATACCTACCAAGCAGCCGGTGAAACCAACAGCGGAATTCGTTATCATGTGATACAAATACGTGCGGGGATTTCATGGGCCGCACCGCGTCACTCGTAATGTGAAGTGTGATGCATATGCACTAAGCAAGCTGCTTTTCGAAAGTATTTGAAATGCAATGGCTATAGCCGCCGGTATTGCATTGTCCAACAATATCAATCCATATAAAAGTTATCGTTGTCACAAGTCATATTTGTACGTTTGGTAACTATTTACAGAATGTAGTCCTATTCCTCTCACATCTATCTATGATTGATACAGCATGACTCTCAGTTTATATTAGTGCGACTTCGCAAAGAATATGTAGCTTCTGTAGAACCTACATTCTGGGTATATCTCACCTCTCGGCTCTCCTAGTAGTGTGGAAAATGTAATACAGCTGGCTTGATTAGATTTGGCTACGTCTCAGTTCAGCTAAGATTAAAATGTGATTGATGATGTCTTGTTTCAGTCTCTTCCTAGTGGATTTGCGGAAGACATATACGTCCTGAGTTACTCTTCACTATCGCTCAACAATGTAAATGGGCTATCTTCTCTGGCTTCATTCGATTTTGTGAATCATTGCGCTAGCAGTTAAGTATTATCACTTATCACTTATCCAAGTTCGTCTATATGAATATCATTTTTGACAAAATATATGTACGCTTCTGTGCGCGAACCATTACGCTAGAAGTTAAGCTTTCAGGAGCCTTTTGTAATGAATTGACTTGTTGACATATAATTTAACGTACCCAAATCTCAAGTGCAGTAAGTCTCTCTCAAGGCATCGCACTGAATCCGTACATGACATGTTAACCCTCGCCCATGTAGGGGGTGCAACCCCCTGAGGTTTTTCTTAGCTACACGCCGAACCGTTTCAGAGAGCCTGCTCAAATTTTCAGTACCCTTAGGGGCATCCTTTGCGCAACTTTTGGTATTTTTTTGTCAAGGTCATGTCAGGTCACGGAGTTATGACGTCATCAAGGGAACAACCTCCGGCCAGATTTACGCTAAATTGGAGATTGCTTCACATTGGTATAAATGCCGACTGACCTGACACACTGATGGATTGTTTTAGAATCACAACTGGCTGATTTGACATTGGCACAATGTCCTTTGACATTTTTAATGTTACTAAAGGTCAAGGTAAGGTCAGTGACCTCGGTTGACCTGTAATGACTTCTTGCACTTGTATGCCTTTTTGGGGTATTTTGATGCCCTGAATTCGAATTTGCTATCCATTTCAGGCATCGTCGGTTGTTTCTTGTAGTTCATTTTGGGTCAGGGTCAGGTCAGTGACGTCACACGCCTGACGTAACCCAATGCACAAATGACCTTGCAGACTTCCGATGTTCCCAACGCATCATTTTTAGAGTTATGACATCGAAATACACACCAAACGATAGAAAATTGATCAAGGATCACGATAGTGAAGGTTTCAAGTCGATATCTCTAACCTTTTTGCCGCAATCGGCGCGGAAATCTGAAAAAGTCAGATTTTTCCGAAAATTTGACCTTTGACCGGTCATAAGTAGGTCAAATGTTGACCTAGGACCAAAAAATATACCACCATTCGCGAGATCTCGTTGAGAGCAATCCGTTGGTCTTTTCCGCTAAGCTCTACGACGCTCTGTTTTCAAACGCCAGGGGGGCGCACCAACCCCCCCCCCCTGCATGGGTGAAGGTGGCAAAACACCGTTTACGGGCGAGGGTTAAATCGCTAGGCATTGAGCTAAATGAGCCCAGCCCCCTTTGCCTTCAAAGAAATTGTTTAGTGCTACCCACCATCATTGTATGTACCACCTTTATATGCCATATTATTTCATATACTTTTATTTTAGGGCGCCATCGTAAAATATATAATATATATATATGTGACTGAACACTGCGTGACGGTCACTGCGATACAATCGTAACGCACTTGATGCAACAATGTAAAATAAATAAAAAGTGTCTAAAACTGAGCTAGCTATTTCAATGTCAAAGCCGTTTGTCGCAAAACATTTGCATCAGGCTGGAGAAAGGTTATTATTTCATTAAAAAAAATGCTGCTCATATAGACGACTTAGATATGTGATTGTTGAAAAAAAGACTTCTGCTTGCATCGACATTCGCATACTGCTCTGTGCCAGATTTTCTTAGAGCCAATACGGTAAGTGATTTTATGACCAAGTGGGACGCGCTCTCGGGATGGACTGCAGGCTAAACTGCCGTCAAAATCACTCCCTGACCAGGGCTAAAGGCGGGACAGCGGTGTCAATGGAACTTGAGAGACCGGTTGGTCGCTTTACGCCTAGGGGTCATTTCCAGGTGTTTGGATCACATAGAAAGTTGGCGGTCACTTTATCTGCTAGAGTTGGTGTGTAGTAAGTAGCGTATGTTTTCCAGTGCTGGTTGTCTGCTGAACTCGTAGATGCGCCTTGCTGTTATTGGTAGGTCAATGTTTTAGTTGCTGATGTATTTGTTGCTGATGTAATAATGAACCAATGCGGGGCATCGGGAATGGGAGTTCATCCGGCTGAGTGTCCAAGCGGTGTCTAGAAAATCTAGTGGATGATTTTCGGACGTGCGGTGGCTCGGCCGGATCGGGCGAGTACTCACGGCTCCGGCGTTGTGCAGTCCCAGCTGATCGGCCACCTGTTGCACCTGCTCGGCCGCGCCATCCACCTTCACAGTCCACTCGTTACGAAACGCCAGCCGCGTCTCGTGATGGTGCCTGCTGGCTCGGGCTGCCGGCGCCCCACCGAGCCCGGCCAGCAGCACACACAGCAGCCCCGACACACGCATCCACGCCGACTGGCGCCCGCTGGGGAAGCGACAGGACCGGAGAGGAGCCGGGAGCTGCGAGAGGGAGCCGGGAGCTGCGAGAGGGAGCCGGGAGCTCCGACAGGCAGCCGGCGCCGGACGCGACTCACGGGCGGAGTCACAGGACAGGCCAGACGGCCCTCTGAGCGGGATCTGTCGGCTGTGCCGCGCCGATGGGGCGCTGAGCAGACCCACCCAGGCAGCGTCTCCCAGGGAGCTACGGGCGCCGGTCGCGGCCAGGTCCGTCTGCCCCCGCCGCGGCCGCCGCACTCACACCTGTGCCCCGCGCGCCACACATGTGCCGTGACGTCACATGTGGGTGGTGTGGCGTCACTGAGGGCGGCGCTTCGGCCGACCGGACACCGACACGCCCCCTCTACGCCCCCTCCTCTGTCCTCCGACTTAGTGCGTTCGTATTATGATGGAACTATGATGTTCCGAGCAGCCGAGCGAATGTGGCTCTGTCTTATCCGACAGAATTGGTGCGCCACTTACGTCGAGTCAACCGGTGGTGAAGTATGCTTGTGAGCTCGTTTCGGTAACTGAGCAGCGTGTGACTAGTATTTGTAAGTAGGTGGGTAGTTAGGTACACCTGTGCCGATGTTGATAGTGACAGCTGCAATTTGTGCATTTGAACGGCGGACCCTCAATAACATTCTTACGAGACGTATACGTACCTGACAGCTGACTTATGATCACTGATGGCAATATAATCAGTGATCAGTGCTTGGATGATTTGCGGACCGATCAGTAGATTATCGGGCAAAGGACGTAGGTGGAGCGAAAAAGTCGTCAAACCTACAATGTCCGATTGTCAAGTGGAATAAAATGCTACACTGAATCATTTTCTATAATTACAGCGTTAATCTTTACGCAGGCATTCCAAAGTTTATCAATGCAAAAAAAAAATGATAAGGAACAAAGTCCTAGAAATCATCTTAAGTTGATGGGGCAAAACGCTTATTGATTGGGGAAAGTGGCAAATGGGTAGGGCAGCAGCCCCACCAACTATATAGGAAGTTCCGCTTCCGCACCTGAATTATTGGGGACTTAAACAACTCAGAAGTGAAAATCCTTGCTGATTAGGGAACTCACAGCCTGTTCATACGTTACTTAGGATTTTAAACATGGATTTCGCCTTAGTAATGCCACTTTATTGATCAGAAAACAACAGTGCAATGCGCATTTGAAAAGGATGTCATATGGTATGGCATGAACTGAAGGTGTAGGTCGGTAGTTAAATATCCAGTCTGCTAATATTTTTATAGCAAAGGAATGAATTTTTAATTTTTCATATTTATAATCAGGTTATGTTTCATTAACCAATGTTTTTATACCGTTTCAGTCACTACCTTATTAGTCAGGAATTAATAATAGGTACCATGCATTTGCCATTTACATAAAACAAAGCAAATATGTACAATGTACATGACAAATGGGAGAGCCAATTCATTATCCATTGTATCACCATTTCATTTTTCTCAGTTTATCCCAAGTATCTACCAGTGTCTTTCTCCATTTGTCAACGGATGGGAAGATGAATAGAAGTTCCAATCAGCCTGTAAATACTTGTGCACTGTGTGAAATGAGTGAAGGGCAGTGGCTTCTTCCACGCTGCAAGCTGTCAGGATTCCTACATTCATGCCGATGCAAATGTACATATATCCCTACTGTCGTCATAACCGTGTAACAGCATCCCGCGTGTTAATTAGTTTTTAGAGCGCTGGTGGTATGAGGGAGGCACCATGAGTAAGTGGAAGACCGACCCGTGAAGATGAGCGAAGAAAATGCTCAACCAATTGAGTTGCGGCCAATGCTTGACAGTACACGAGGTCTGTCTGTAACGCGCACTTGCTCAAGTAGGTATCGGCGGGGAAATGGCGGGGAAAATGTCAGGAATACATCTATATACATAGACGTTGCGAGAGAGAGAGAGAGAGAGAGAGAGAGAGAGAGAGAGAGAGAGAGAGAGAGAGAGAGAGAGAGAGAGAGAGAGAGAGAGAAGAGAGAAAGAGAGAGCGAGAGAGAGAGGGAGAGAGAGAGAGAGATGAAGAGAGGGAAGAGCCGAGAGAGGATGTTTGAGTGAAATGACTCTTGTTTAATTTTAATGGTACGATCTAAGGCACTATACTCATGAAGATCAAACATTTGAACATGTTCTACTGCGGTGTCAGGTTTTGTCATTTTCTCGCCGCTCTCGTCTGCAGGTGGGCTGGAGTCGGCGATAGTGACGCTGATTGCTGATTGGCTATCAATCTGTGCGCTCCATGACAAATGAGCAAACCTCCGGCCCGCGCCGCGCCTGCCGCGCTGCGCCGCCTCCGCCGCAGATAGCTCTGACGCGCCATAAACGACACGATTGCACGTGTAATTCCCTCGAAATGGCGCGAAAATATCGCCATTCACGGATAACGAAACTGATGTCCGTTCTAAAGGTCACACCCGTGTGGATTAAACATGTGTAGGAACTTGCCTAATGGATATAAAAAGTACAGGTTGCCGTTTGGTTGGCAAGAATCAGTGACTTGGTAAATTGTTATATTAAGTTGTATTTTCAAAACTCAGTTCATAATAATATCATTTCAATACCTTTTTAGTTAAAGGTAAGGCGATAAGGTTAGCAGTTAGGTACCGTGGTACGTATATACGGGCGTTATTTCATTCTTACCTTTTGGACGGCTTTGCTGATATCTGTTCGAGCGGCACCTGGCGAGCATACCGCCGATTGCCCCGTGCCCTTGGATATATAGTCATATCAAAAGGACGGTTTGCTGAGCGTATTTGCGCGGAAGGTAAGACGATTATGCGACCGTATCCTCAATTGATTGTATAAAATCATTTTTAAATAGCTATGAATATATTTACGGTCGAAAACGTCAGACGTTAGCATATCTATTACCATAGTCCATCGTATTGCGCCCCGCATTTAGAATACTTTGCTATATTGTTAGGAATAACCTCCAGTACAATGACGTTCAGTTTGTTATTGGGCGCCCACTTCTTCTCAAATATGTACGAATAATGCAAATATGATCTTATCGCAGTTATTGGTCAGCGTTTTGACGTGATCGCCCAAAAGAAAGAACTGCAAGGAGCTCGGACTACCTATAACTATGCATGTAGGTAAACTATAATTACTAGATTTCTGTTTTGGCTGGTCGGTAGTTCTTTAATATCACGGTGAGCGACTGAGCGCGACGCCCAAACAATCGTGGGCCTCCTGCATTGCCATGTCAGCTGCTTTTGATAGCGCGAAACCAAGCAAAGATCATTTAAACGGAAAAACGCACAGATCGAATAGAATTTCAATTGCAACTGCAGTGAAGCCTAGATTAAAAGTGTATTATATGCCTGCACAGCGACATATAGAGATAATCAAAATCAATACTTTATTTCCTGTTTCCGATTGTTTTTGTTTTTGCCTTTGCATCTACATGTGTAACTTCATTTATGTATGTTAGGCAGTAGGCATGCCTACTTACCTTTTGTTCCTTTATACATCTTAATTCATTATGCCAATGAATCGATCACCATTCACTTAACCCTCGCCCGCACCTGCCATTTTCCCATCCCAGAACGCACATGGGGGGGGGGGGTGCCACCCCCGCGCCATTTCGTTCCTGCTGGAGATAGAGCTTCGCGGCAAAAACCAACATATTTTTTTGGGAAGAGACGAATCCAATGGTACCCAACTTTACATTATTAGGTCCATCATTGACCTTCCAGGTCAGGTCAAACTAAAAAATGTTGCTGTTTAGGGCCACCGTTGGAATATCACGTGTTGTCGTTTATGATTGATTCGTAGCCGCTGATCACGAATCTGGCATCTATTTTCCTCTAGCAAAGATACTCCTCTGTGACCTTGACCTTTGAGCAGCCTTGTATCGTAAGATGAACCACAAATAGGAACCTGATAACCCTCAAAACATTCTAAAACATCTTGGAATGTAGAACGCAAGATGTACAAAAAAGTGCAAAGTGTGAGGTCAATTTTGAGCATGACCTTGACCTTGACCTTTGATTTTGAGCACATTTTCAGAATCCTTAGATTCTCTTTTCTCTTTCGTCAGATTCTCTCTCGTTTTACACCAAATTTTGCCGTTTTTTTTCATCCTCCAGAATACTTGCTTTGAGATCGCTACACATTTGCCAATTTTTGCATTTGACCTTGACCTCTCACCTCTGACCTTGAGAATTGACCTGAGGTCAAAAATTTTAAGTGCTTTAGTATCGTCTATTAAGGGCCTTTCGTTTGGTGCCATTTTTGTTTCCGTAGCTTCCTTATTTACGGAGTTAGACGGGGGGGGGGCGAAAAACGCCCCTTAACCCGCGCGGGGCTGGGGGGTAAATTTTACCCCCCCCCCTCACGAATTTTTGCAATATCTCAAAAACGGCGGCGCGCAGCGCCGCCAAACTTTCAGTACCTTTTCTTACATCAATTTGACATGTTCCCTGAAAATTTGAGCGAAATCCGTCGGAATTTTTTTGAGAAATTGACGTTTTAGTGACGTCATGTTCGCCATTTTCGCCTCAAAAACGGCAAAACTTCAAACGCCGCTAACATCTTAATTTTTAAGGAAATCAAGACGTAACAAAAAAGGTTATACCTAATTTTACTTTGTCTATCAAATGGCTATCTCGGTTTCTTGAAAATTTTGGATTTTGGCCCAATTTTTTTCTTCAAAAAACTGACTTTTTTGGGAAAACAATTATAAAATCCAAAATTTTGGGTGTGTCGAAAAAACCGGAATATATGTCAGAGAAGTGGTCTATGTGCACCTACATACCAATTTTTAGAAGAATCGGTTAAAAAATGTGGGAGTTATTCAAAATCTTATGACGTCACGACACACAAAATTTTTGAAAAATGATTTTTTTGGAAGTTCTAGACCTCGTACGGAAACAAAAATAGCACCATTCGAATCGCCGTGAAAAACTGCATCAGATATACACCTTTTTAGGCCTTAACAACCAACTTCAAAATTTGAACTCACTTGACCTGACCTTGACCTGACCTCGACCTGAAATTCATCCAGAGGTGGTCCATATCACTTATTGAGTGTGCCTATTGAATGCTATGAGTAAAATGACTCATAAAACATGTGTCGCACATGCCCTTTTCTATATTTTGTTTTTTTGGTGACCTGACCTGACCTGGCCTGACCTTGACCTTGACCTCTGAATGATATTGTATGCAACGAATATTGTCTTGGTAGCCTAAGAACACGTTTTGGGCAATCAGTCTCAGTCCATGACTCCATTCTTCGGCAACTACGGTGCAAGGCCGATACTGTAGAAACTTGCAATTTGTACCCTTGACCTGACCTTGACCTTGACCTCAAACTTTAAATAAAGTACATGTTTTTAGTTGTTCGTGATGAGAGTTTTCGATTGGCGTTTGAATTTTCCAAATCGGACCATTAGTTCGGGAGATAACAGGGGGGTAAAATTTACACCCCCCCCCCCCCCCAGCCCCGCGCGTTCGGCTGGAGACCCCAGCCCCGCGCGGGTTAACCGGCCGTTACGAGTACGAGTACATAACCGTTCTGAATATATTCTCCAATGAAAGTGGGTTTATGGCTTCTCTGTCCCACCCCCCTCATGCCCGTTTACTGCCGCCTATATGCCTTTATGACAGTTCTGACACTGCTGCGGCTCAATGAAGAAACCAAAGTATTGCGGTGCAGTCTACTTTCAGGCGCTTACCGCTAGTGCCATCTAGCGACTTCACACGCAAGTACAGCTTATTAACGCTACCTAGCGGGAAAAAACGCCAACCGCTGAGCGCCACTGGTCGCCAAATCCCAAATGAAACGTAAAAATGTCTTGGTCTTACCACTTGCCAGCTCTCGTTTTCTTTTTCCAACGGCTAAAAATTGACGCCGCGCGTGTTTTGTTCCTTGTGATTAGTTCAGTTTTGTTTACTAAGACTTCATCTCTCCATAGTTCCGCCCCTTCCTATATACACGCTCGTGGCCTGTGCCTCATCGGTCACCCACAGACAGTCTCCATGCTCCAGTATATTTGTCAGTCGGGTCCGGCCGGCCGGCCAGGTCAGGTCAGGTCAGGTCGGCCGGGGTGCACAACACTCAGGCAGGCAGGCTGGCACACGAACGGCACGCGTAGAACACACCCATACACAGACGCTCGCTCGCACACCGTCGCCGAGCCGAGCCGACGGCCAAGTTTCCAGCACCAATTCCGCAGTCCCGCACCCTTCCCGAGCAAGCACACACGCGCGCGGCCAGCCCGTGAGACCCTGCTGGCAGCCAGCGAGCTAGTAATCGCTACACACATCGACGGAAATGCACAATATCACCGTATCTATAAATAAAGGTGTCGCATTCCGCATTTGGTTTATGCATTGCTGAAGGGTCACTCTTGGAGCATGTAACTGGATTTAGATCTGATATATCTTTTGCTATTTTTATGCATTTTTAAAGTGTTTAAACGTAGAAAACACCAGCGCACTGGGACGCTTTGTACGGCCGCCGCCACCGCTGCTCGCACCCGGACAGCGAGAGGGACGGCCGGCGAGGCAGCGGCCCCAGAGAGTGACTCGACACATGCGTATTTACACGGCGAGGGCGCCCCAGCCGGCAGTCGCATCGGGCCCGGCCGACCCGGCTAAAACCACACCGCACCTCGCATCGCGCTCCGAACCCCCACCGGCCGGCGCCTCATGGAATGGACGATAGGCAGCGCTGGCGGCGTGCCACCAGGCGGCGCCGGCGGCGCTCACTGCCGCTTCACGGTGAGCACCAGGCTGGCGGCCGGCGGCCGGGTGCCGTTGTGCTGCGCGCCGGCCGCCGGGCCCGGCTCCGGCGGCGGACCGTCGTCCAGCGGGTCCTCGCGCAGCGCGTCCTGCCAGCGCGCCGGCTCGGCCAGCCGCGCCCGTTTGCGCGGCGGCTCTGGGCCGACGGCCGGCCGGTCGGCCGCCGGCGCCGAGTCGTCCTCGGCGTCCGATAACTCCAGGTCGAAGCCGGCCAGGCCGGCCAACTGCGGCTTGCGCGTCAGGTAGGCGCTGAGGAAGTCGGCCTTGCTCGACTGGAGCAGGGTGCGCGCCCCGCGGCTCGAATCAGCCTTGCCTAGCGCTGCCTCATCGGACGCCTCGTCTTTGAGGCTGGGCAGGACGCACAGTGACAGCGACAGCAGCAAGATCATCAGGCAGGTGCTCGGGTGGGCCACACCGCGGCCGGCGCCCAATGCCACCCGCGTGATGTGCGCCTGCCGAGAACGGAGGGACGCGTGTCAGGACACTTCGAGCATTGACCTCAACCCCAGCCTACAGCTCCAGCCAACTGACTACACCTTATCAATACACTGTCGCAATAGAAATCGAAAACAAACATTGACAAATTTGTTACACTTTTCCTCCGTCGTTGTCTCACCTGTAGCCGCTTCAGTTGCGAGGTGAGCGTCTCGTTGTGGGTGCTCAGGGAGCTGTTCTGAGCCGCCAGCTGGCCGTTCTGAGTCTCCAGCCGCTTGATGCGCTTGTGCAGGTCCTGGTTCTCGGCAGTGCACATCCGTACCCTGGCGACAAAATAGTGCGTCGGTCAGTAACATTGACACACCGGGTAACCAGGGTAACCTGATCGCGCAGGTGACATCCATGTTGTTGGATATTGCCCATGGCTGATAAATCAATTTTTGAATTTACCAGCTTTAGAGCAAAACATCGGCCTGCACCGGCAAGTAACTAGACCAGACGACTCCAGAAGATCAACTATCTGTCACACGCAACAACTACCCATTACTCATACTTTTTTATTTATTTACCTGATATTACCCCCCCCCCCCACACACACACATACACATATGCAAGCAAGCGCCACCCACCTGTCCTCCAGTCCGTCAATGTACTCCTTTTTCCGCTTGCGGCTGTCCTGGGCGGACATCTTGTTGCGGATCTTGCGTCGGATCCTCTTCAGTTCCCTCTCTTCCTCCCTAGTGAGTGGGTAGTGGGTGGGCAGAAGGACTCCCTCCTTCTTCAGCAGTCGCCGTTCCTCGACTGTGGAGGGGGTAGGGCGAGGTTAGAGGTCACATGGTATGACACGACACGGAATAAGCATGACACGGTTAGAGGTCACATGACACGACACAGCTTGCCAAGGACACGGCCGGTTCAGAGGTCACACTGCACGGCACGGCACAGCACAGGACAACACAACACAACACAACACAACACAACACAACACAACACAACACAACACAGAATACGCACGGGTCGGCACGGCAAAACTCGACATGGCAAGATATAGCCCGGCACGGCACGGCATGCCACAGCACGGCACGGCAGGGCACGGTGAGACACGGCACGGATCACGAACGCGGCACGGCGCAGGACTCGGGAGTCAGAGTCTGACAGTGGTTTCGCCAGGAGAGGCCCTGTCGTGGCACCCTGCCCAGTCAGCTGATCGGGGGAGGGATATGGGCCAGCTGGGACACCGTCCAGTCACCGCGTACGGCCGCCAACTTCGTAGGGTGTGAAGTAACGAATCACGAGAAAGGTAGGCGGATAAAAGCGGATATTGTTTGGTCATCTAAAAAAATCATCTCATAGCAATAATGTTCCCGTATTACAGCGAGCTCATAAACGTTACAGAACACAACCATGACACAGCCTGTCATACACTACAGTGATAGCCAGTGGCTTACGTATCACCTGAACCCAATTTGAGAACTAATCAACCCAAATCTTACATCAAAGCCCATCACACGTAAATCTCTTCCCCCTCCTTCGCATTTCTACCCCATCAGTCCACCTACTGGAGAGGTCGAGTTTCTTTTTCTGTCCGTCTGCCAGTCCCACGCCGGAGGTGGCGGCGTCCCCCTGTCGGCTGCTGCAGACGGTGATGACCGGACCGGTGGAGGTGTGGAGGCGCTCTCCGCCGGCGATACTGTACACCATGCGCGTGGTGCCGCCGTGGCGGATGGCGGTCGGGCGCAGCTCACCCACAATAGTCGGAGACTGCGGGACAGAGACGGAGCGTTTGAACGGTGGGTAGATGCCTATTTTTCGGGAGTGTTTGTGTGAAGAAGGCACAACATTCAACAGGGAAATGTGAAGCAAAGCATATCGGAACTTGTTGTCAGATCTAACTCCAGGCTGTTAATTCAGCCATGTACGATGATAAGAGCCGAGACTCCTGTCCCACGTACGCATACTGCTGCAGACACGTTCCATTTTAGTCCCTGGGGCAAACGCGCTCCGACCAGTCTGCGTCGGTGCTGGGGGTAACATCAGCTAACAGAAGACACCCCTCCCCTCCTGAACCGCCTCCTGCGCACCTTGACATTGCCGGGCGCGCTGAGGATCTTGACCGTCTTGATGTTGCCGGAGCCTTTGATGTTGACGGGTATGAGGATGGACTGTCCGGGCCGCGCCTGGCGGAGGACGGTGACGGTCGGCGGCGCGGGGGCGGTGGTGACGGGACGCGCCGCCGCCGGTACTGCCGTCCGCTCGCCGACACCTGTGAACAGAGGGAGAGAGGGGTCAGCAGGGCGGTACACTGACGTTAGCGAGACGTAAGAGTCTGTGGACAGACGGGTCGGCGGCGGCGTGAGTCAGGGTCGGCTGATGACGACCCCCCACCGCTGGCTATCAGCCAGTGACGGTGAGCCGATACACTCAATGCGTCTCGGTGTAGTCAAGTGTCTGATGTATGATATAATGCGTTAGCGGTTGGCGTTAGCCTCATCGTTCTTGGCACTTGTCTGCAGATAAGGTGAATCGAAAAACTAACCAATCAGCTTATATCAAATCATGTCTACGTTTGCTGTGAGCCTCAAAAGACAATGTCGGCGTGATTCGCTTCATTTGAAATGATATCATTACTATGGCATAGAGCGGAAACGGTTAACGTTTGAAGAGAATGTGTCACATGTACGACTGTAACTTAGTTCGTCTGAGCGCGACAGCGGAGGACTGCGATAGCACAGCGTACAGATTACTTAGAAATGTTGTACATACGGCTTAGGCACTGTTGACCACACGATTCAAATGCATAGACAAAAAAATTATCACGAACATCAAACAATAGCACCACGGCGTCGAAAGCGACCTTCGGTGGGCGGAAATCGGACACCTCTAAGAACCATGACGCACCCAATGTACCCGAAACTTGAATAGACAAATGAACGCGTCGGTTCCTTCACCAAAATAACGTTATTTTTACCGTCCAATGACCCACTTAGAGCGGTCTAACTGCAGTTTACCTCAATGGCCCGGACGTTGCATTTATTCCGCGTTATTTTTAACACCGACTGGTCCGCGTGGTAACCAGGGGTCACGCGGACCATCCGTGGTTCGGCTGCTGTCCATAACGACCGCGTCGGCGTCCATTTAGAGCGAACCAAATTGCTGACCTACGTTCCACCAGAGCCGCCTCCCGGACACAGTGCTAGCTGCGCGGAGTCTCTCTGTCCGGCCCCCCTCTATCCCCGCAGTAGCGGCTGACGGCCTCTGACGCAATGTGACGTCACAGTGCCGGCCACGTCGGCACTCCTGAGGTGGCGGCGCACTGGCCGGGTGAGTCAGGACGGCGTCAGCCCCCCCCCCCCGTCCGTCGGTCTCCCCGGCGACCGGTACACACAGGGATCAATGGTCCGGTCATCGGGGGGGGGGGGGCGTACACGTGTCCTTTGCATGGTCCTTCCCACGCACACGCACCACATAGTCCGGCCCCGTACAATACCGAACACTCAGACCAGTGTACATAGAACATCGTCCAGACAGCCAACTGCAGGAAGCAGTTTGCAAGTAGACCGGTAAAAACGACCACGCCGGCCGGCCGGCCCGACCAGGCGCACAGGTGCCGGCTTTCGAGCGGGTCACGGCAAAATGGCGCAGACTCAACCAGCAGGGCCGGATAAAACTGCGACGACCGGTTTGGAGGCAACATGGCGCCGCCCACGAACGTGTAAGTGGCGTGTTCGCATGCGAGGAAAGTCGAGGGGACACCTAGGACGCTATCAGCCTGGGGGCGTTATCAATCTTTCCCGGCGGCCCGACATTCGGCGGCGGATGTCCACCGTGACTGTCCGTGACGTCCACCGTGACTGACTGGGTCCGTGATTGGGGTCGAAAGGAACGGAACGGCCGTATCGCCGGCCCAGACGCCAGCTGTGCCGTCCCACCCGGCCGACAGGGCTGCGGGAGATACTAACTATACGGCTATCGGGGGCGGTACGATAGCGCAGAGGCTCGACGCTGCCCTCTTGGTAAATATCAGCGAGCTTCCTCATGGCCGAACGCGATACAGTCATATCGGGCAGCTGACAACATATCAAGAGAATTTTCTTACGCAATGTTATGCGTTCCTTGCTCATAGGCCCATGAAGACAGCAGCAGGTTGTTAACATTAGAACCCAACCGTTTTGAAATTGGCATCCCAATGATAACATTTCTCGATCGGAGACAAACTCAAAACAAGCAAACTCTGACGTCCACCGCCTCGAGAAGCGTGCCAATGACGCACGTTTGGTGAAGTCCAAACAGAGGAAACCCCACATCACCAAAACTGCGTCAGAGGTCACGCAGACTACCCTCCCATTCCGTCAATTCGGGCAGCCTTTCGGGGCTCTGGGAAGCCCGGCGGGTGGACCAGTCATCACCCTTCGCCCGCCTGTATCGGCCGGCTCGCCTGCACGGCATGTGTCGGTCAGTATAAACACAGTCTGTTCGAACAGCGCCGGCAACGTGCCAGCCTCCCGCCTGTAAACACTTCTCCCGGAGACGGCGGACCGGACACGGTCCGGCCTTAGAGGCGCGGGGGAGGGAGCGATGGAGCAAAGGTACGGTGGAACAGGGTATGATGGCTCGGGTAGGATGGAAGCAGGATATAGATGGGATGAAGATGGGATGGAAAGGGATGAGGACATGCATAGGAAACCATTTGGATGATGCAGGGTGGATCAGGAGGAATGTCGCGGAGTCGAAATGGACATTATCCAAGTTTGTATGACCGGAAACCAGCTCTGCATATCAGCCAGACCTTGCGATCGCCACAGGTGAGGGCGTCCATTGTCCGCTATTGACTGGCTAGAGCACTGAACTTAGCGTTATGATGCGTTAATTGCAGCAGATAGCTGTGTCTGACGTCTTTGTTATTTTTTGGGCTGGCTGGCTGCCAACAGGTGTGTGTTTGTTATTTATTTTTGTTTTCGACAGGAAGAGACAACTCACAATTGCGAAGAGATTACCTTTTTGACATTGACACACTCAGGACATTGGTGGAAAATGTGATGAGAATGAGATATTTAAAGATTGAGATGAGGAGTGAGTGCAAGTGAGCGTTGGTTATTTTATTGTTTGTTTTCATCAGAAGATGGATTGAAATGTGTGATAAATAGGTATTCCAGAGATGATTGTACCTAAATGAAGATCCGAGTTGAAATGGAAAAAAGCAAGAGAAAACAGGGATTATTATTGTTACAGTAGTTTGGTTATGATTCTGCAAGCACCTTTGTCATAACCACAACTAATTTGCCAAGCAGTTCATCAAGGTGTTCATAGATAGGCTTATTTTCAAAGAATAACAGTAGACTCCTGATACGTGTGGTTTCATGTGTTTGACGAGCTGATGTTATCTGTTCTGTCATGTGCATTGATATTAAAGTAAATACGTGCATGCTTGGACCCTGGCAAGATGAATAAAAGCATTCATATTTTGTAATAATGAATAATGTTGCCCTCTCTTCATGACTCATAATACCTATGTTATGGAAGTGTAATGGGGTCTGAATGAAGTCAACCATAGCTCATTTTGAAATACATTTCCTGCTGGCTGGAAGCTGCACACACCACATGTAAAACTGAAATTCATTCATTGGTTTTGGCTTAAAAATAACAAAGATTATGATAACCAAGTTTTGGAGCCTGGAAGGAGTGTTCAGTGTTAGAATGCACTAATGCTGATAATGGTCTTCCAGAGTCTCAATTCCTATTCTGGTTGCAATGCACAAACTCTGATCCACCTTGACACATTCTCACAGACAACTTTCAGTTATCACAGATGTATTAGAAACACTGCACCATTTTCAATGCATGACAGGCAAGTAGCCAGTAGGTACTATCATTGATTGAAGCAGGACCTTCAACAGCAGACATTAGACCAGGAAATACAAGCTAGCCCCTTCATATTGATATTCAATTATGGTACATCTCACAAACATCAGAAGGTAGGCAGAGGCGGATCCAGCTCAGAGTTTTGGGGGGGGGGCAAACCATAACAATTTATCGATTCTTTCCATGCATCGTCCATAGGCATAATGTTAAAATTATGCCGTTTGGGGGGCAAATGCCCATTTTGCCCCCCCTGGATCCGCCACTGAAGGTAGGTCACTATGTTTTTTACATTAATCCTAGAATATTGACATCAAATATTGATATTGAATAATAATCTTTCACTTCCATTTTAGATGACGTTTCATTAACTAAATATTGATATAGAAATAAAATATTATGAGCGTCAAGCGTGGGCACAACATCAAACTTGGTGCCCAAAGCAGAAAGCTCGCCACTCAGCATGAGCATGCAAGTCAAACTTTAATTTCTGATTAATCCGACAAAACACATGGTTGCAAATATCAATAACATGTTAAACTGAAGATGAACCAGTTACATATACTGTATTATTATATGAAACTAAATTAGAACATGGTAAATCCAGCATAAATTATGCATTCTGATTCAATCAAACACGGTCTACAATGATTCATCTGGGATTTGGGAAACCAATAAACCACCAATAAACTCAGTTGGTATTCATTCATTGGCGATATGATTTATATAGATGCACTTCCATACCTACCTATCTATTTCAATTTATACTTGTGACAACCTCTTGCTACTTTAACTTGACTTTCACTTAATATTTGAATATTTTCATCTCGTCACATTTCCAATCAATCTTCTGAGCGTGTCAATAGCAAAAAAGTAATCTCTTCGAAATTATGAGATGTCTCTTCCTGCCGAAAACCAAAATGAATAACAACCGCACACCTGTCGGCAGCCAGCCAGCCAGCCAAAACAATAACAAAGATCGAAGATACCAATGCGCAAATACAATTTGATTTAGTAGCCTTGCGATAATTCAGTTTGTATAAAGCGCGCAAGCACTGTCTCATAATTGTCCCTACCAGCCGCTAGACGCACTGGATCCACCGAGCGCCGTGTGCCGAACCCACCGACCGAGCGACCGGCCAGCCGGCGGTGGCGGCCAGGCGGCCCACGCGACGATGAGCCGGCGGACGGGGGAGGCGGCGAGCGGAGCGGAACGGGCTCACGGCGCACACGGCCGCGCTTCCGCCGGTCATGGCCGACCGCCGCCAGTTCGTCCAACGGTTCCCCAACCACCGCCGCCGCCGAGGCTACGACGCCGTCGAATCGCCCACGCGTCTCCGCCGACTGGAGAAAGAGTCGACAGTTTTCATGACTGCCGAGGGCGAGGCTACGACGGCGCGCTAATAGAGCGCACTTTCGCTGACCACTCTCCGATTACGATACGAACGCTTTCGCCTCATGCAGCAGTATCTCTCCGTGGTGATCAAAGAGATGACGTCAGAGATGTTCTGACAGCATTCTCTCGCGGCTTAATTCACACCACGCTGCCACCACGCGGTTGCTAGTCGGCGCTGAGCCCTTAGTCTCGCTCGCGTCTCATGAACTATTACCGGGTTCAAGGGCAAATCTGTAAGCGGCGGGGCCTCTCCTAAACGGGCTCAGTTCATCAGTGACGTATCATTCCGGACATCGTCTCAGCCTAGGTATGACGGTCGCTACGGTCGCCTAATACCCGATGACCGCGGTCGAGCGTTCCTGTGTGGGCGTTCCCAGCCGCTCCAGTTGACAAAACTGTGCCATCACTCTGATGCCGCTGCAGTGACAGCCGGGGCGGCGGGCGGCGCCGGCGAAAGCCTGCCTCCCGCCGTTACGGCCGCTCTCGAGCACGACCTGCCATGGGAGCGACGCCGAGAGCTGTTCAAAAGGAGAGAGGGAGAGAGGGAGCTACATCAACTCTGGGCCGACCCGGCCGAGAGAGCGGTCCCGAAACGAGCGACCCGGCCCGCCCGACCGGGTCAGGGCGCCACAAACCATGGGAGAAAGGGTGTGCGGCCGGGCGGCGACGGTGGTGAAGGGAAACGGGTGCCAGTCACGCTCCAGGCTGAAAGGCAGCCGTGACAATCCCGATCGGCGAGGCGTGCGTCCCTTGGGCAAATGTGAAGTCATTGGTCCGTTCCTCGGGCGTTTGTGGCATAACCGGTCACTGCCATGGGTGCGCGTCATCCCCTTCAACGAACCATCTGTCCATAGAAAACCGGTGCGACAGCCTCATTGAGCATCCAACGGAAGGACGATATGTCCCCATAGAAGGCGGATACGACCTTGCCGAAGCCCTAGCTGACGGGAAGTCTGAGGTCGGGGGCGTTATCCAGTTAGTGTTCCACCTGCCCCGCTGCCAATACCGTCGGGAAGCCGTCCAGTTGCGTAACGCAGCGCCGCGTAACGGTGCCGACGGCTCGGCCGATGAATACAGCGCCGCAGCAGCGAATCAGAAGCCATGACGTGTCGCGGCCGCCGGGGACACACGGACCTTTCTCTCTGCATACGTCACGGCCTGAGTACGCGGAATGCAACCGGTCACAAAGGTGGATATCTGGAGCGCTGATCCGTTCCATGGCGACGCTGCACGCCAGCCAGGCATGTGCACCGGCTGTGCAGTGCCGTGTCAAAAACAAGCGGTCCCGCACCGCGCCGGCAGCGGCCGAGCAAATCCGGCCGTTGCCTCGGCGGCTGATCCGTCCGACCCGCACGGTGCTGTCGGTCCGTGTTAGCCGGCCCCCGGCAGGAAGGTAGACAGGTGGGTTTGCCGCTGTTCCCGCTGACGCGCGCCGGGCCCGGCCGGCTCAACGACAAACAGTCGCCGTGCCGGTCCGCCGCGCCGCTTCGAGAACGTTCCCGGGAGGCCGGACTCGGCCGCCATCACAGGGTCTAGTTCGGCCGCAACCACAGGGCCGAGACAAACGTATCGATGGATCGGCACGCGAGTGGTTCGTACTAATCATATTTACGCCCACCACGGGATAGTTATGAACATTGAACAGTGAACACTGCACAGCATGCTAAACAGTACGGTTGTTTGTTCACAGAATAGTTACACAGATGTCGATTCAAGGAGTCCTACGCTACGCTACCTACTTGTATCACTAGGGCGTCAAAATTATCCAATAGAAATGAAACTAAGAGGCCACCAATGCCGTGCATGTCTGAGTCGCGACATCCACACAGTATCACTAGTTTTTGTGCAAGCGCACTGACATCTGGCCATGGACCGGACGGGTGACATTTCCCAGCGTCGCCTGTTTACGTTTCTCCGTGCAAAACCCGACGGTTACCGAGAGCGAGCGACTGACCGGCAGCCGTCCCGGTCGAGTGGCCAAGGTTAGAGAACGTGTCAGCCGCCGTATGAGAGCCACTCACAGCCGGGGGACACGAGTTCACCGAGCACTGATTACTGATAGAGGTCGGACAGGTCAGACTGCGACACTAACCGGGCCTGAGGCGCCGGGACAGGGCAGTTAGGGCGGCGAGTCTAAAATAATACTCGCATGGTACAAGTGCAGTAAGACTTGATGAAAGCGAAGGCGACAGTGATGTAGCTTATGGTAGATCCATTTTCCACCTATCTCTAACTAGCGCGACATCTAACTTCACCTGTCCCTTCCAGGTCCGGCGCCAACCGTCCGCCTCTACCCACGGCGGCGATGATTCGCACGCTCACCGCACCGGCTATTCAAACGGCGCACACAGGCCGATGGCCGGGCCCGGCGGCGGCCGGTTCGGAGGAATGTCCGCGCTCCACCGCGCACCGGGCGACGCAGCGCCGGCGGCGGCGGCGGTGGCGGTGGGACGCGCACCGGCCCCGCGGCCGCCGCCGGCAGGACCGGCAGGACCGGCCGCGGCGCCCCACCGCCGGCGGCCGGTGGAGGACGATGACTCCGCACACACCTGCCGCCCCCATGAATAACGCGCCGGCCCGCTGCGGCACCAGCGGAGCCCCGGCCCAGCGCGCAGCGCCGACCGGTCGGCCGGGGTCGCCACGCCGCCAGGTATGCAGGCCGGAAGGAGCGGCCGGTGCCCCCGACAGACGCAACCAGCGCTCGTCCCGGACGCTGCTCAAAGGCATCCGCACACGGTGAACTCATCGTGCGTACAGAGAAGTAGAAGGCCGAGTTGCGAAACCGCATTTCTTACCGGTGACGGCTGCGCATTCCCAGGCATATCGAAAAGCAATATGCTAGAAGAGGGATCGTATAACAAAGTAATGGTTATATGAGAGCTTATCTCCGTCCTATGGGTCTCATACCATCCACTAGAAGGAGCGACAGAGAGAAACCGGTCTGGGCCAGGAGCCGGCCCAGTTTCTCCGTCCATCCCTTCTCGGTAGGAGCCCGAGCCGTGTCGGGACCGCGCCCACCCCTGCGGGCAGCCCGGTCTCTGCGCCCGGCGCCGCCGTCCCGGTCAGATACAAGACGACGCAGCGAAACGGGGTCCGTCGCAGGCCACCTGTCACCCAGTCTCGAGTAGCTCATACTACGCACAAGGTTACTACGCAAGGCCACTATAAAATCCGTGCGGCAGGTTAGTTAGCGAAGGCCATATTCCTGTTCTGCGAGTCAAGATCATCTGCAAGATTTGCGCGTGTTGGCTAACGCACAATTTCTAGAACTCGCAGAAATAACGGGTGTGCACTTAGTTTCTGGAAAAAGATTGATCATCCGTATCTTTAAAACTATTAAAGCTATCAATACAAACTTTCGTATTGTGAATAATCATTCATTTGGGAATGAGCATGCCAAAATTCAGAACAAACCGACTATTTTTTCATACAGAAAGGAGCTTACAACTAAGTCATGAACACGGAAAAGAGTGGCGGAATTTTCACAAAAATAACAAAAATTCCAGAGAAACAACTTCTCTTCCCACTGGCGCTTTCTAGGTATTGCTAGAAAGAAAGCTTGTGCCATTAGAGGAACGACACAAGCACGGGGAAGTGCGTGGCACATGCACAGTGTGCAGGTGTGTTGATTCGTGGCGAAAGTGCCCCAGCAGAAGAGGTTCGTTATGGTAAAAGGTATTCACCATCTTGTGAGCGTTCCCGATACACTTCCCGTCCTCCCGTTTTCCATGTTTGTAAGAAAAATTTTAAATTGTGATATTGTATACCAAAAAGGGTAGAGATACCATGATCCAGCAGTCGGCAGCCGATAAAAGCAGCAGAGGAGCAATGAGACATGGATCTGTAAGCTATCATATAAATGCTGAGTGCACAGACGATTCAAGCAATCACCTGTGGATGCTGGAATTAGATCACCTAAAACGGAAATTTTATGTAATGAAGATGGAGTAAAACACCATCTCGAGAAGCAAACGTTCACAAAATGTGGAACCTTAGCCTGTTGACCACTTTTGACGCGATCTCCTGGTCAGTGGACCGTCATATCCCCACGTGCGGTATCCAATCATTATGTTAGCCCTATGTAGCCAATGCAGACGTCGATATCTTTTGACAGCAGTGATAAAATAAAGAAATTTTGTCACATTGGGAACATCACTGCCCGAGGAAAGTATAGGTGTCATGATCACACCACAATGCAGTCACTGTGCGCGCGGAGCGCTGGATCTACGGGACGGCGCACACGTACCGTTTGTGAGCAGCGAAGGGAATCTTCTTGGCATATCTCAACGGCGACCGAATGGGGATTTTTGAAGACGATATAGTACTAAGGAAGATGTTAAGTGCATATTAGCGTCTATTTGAAGTCCATAACCCGCTAGCCATCGCCACACCTGAACCCGGAGGTGCCGCGCAATTTCAACAGGGAGCGTCTGTATAGCACGTGGGCTGTAGACCGCCTGGGAGGAGAGAGCGCCTAATTCTTTTGACATCTCTTAAAGGTATTATCAGGGTTTTTTCCGAAATTTCGGAGTTACTCAGTGAAACGTGTAGATGAAGGTGGCTGAGGCCCCGATCCGAAGTCATTCGTCTCAAAATTGCCTAATTTCCAAATGGTGGGCCTCCAAAGTTGATCCGTCTGCCAGCCAGTACCTGGAGGAGGCAGTACCAAGTACTCGGATACATTTCCCTATAAGTCCATAGGCTTAACACTAGCTAGAGACTTCTAGAGATATTTTGTATGCCAGATAAGGCCGTCGCATACCAGATAAGGCCGCAATGGCCGTTCAACGTTACGTGGGGAAATTGGAGAAATCTAAAGACTTTTTTCTCTCTGACGTCTCCACTCCGCAACTGGCAAGCGTTGTTAGCATTGGCTCGTGTCGTCGTAAATAAGATTTGTTTGACGGATATTCCGTTAGTTGAGTGTGTTGTTGTAATTTCTGAGGCTGTATGAGTTGGACGGAATGGCGCCATCCCGCCAAGTGCGAAATCGGCGGTGTAGTGTGAAGGGTTGTGGAAAAACAAAGGCTGATTGTCATTTGTCCCGGTCTCAACTTCTTCCATGTTCCGAAAACCGTGTCAAGTAAGTCCAATTTGAAATGCTGGAGATTGCGGGGCAGGCACTAAGTGAAAAACAGTTGCATATTTTACGAAATTGTATTAATATATGTTTTTATGTCAAACATGCACAAATGTAATGATCAAATGTTTGAAGTGTTTGAAGTGTTTGAACACACAAATGTTTGAAGTGTTACTCATACATCAAACAGTAAGGCGTACGAGTAAATTGTGTGGATGAAGTCTGAGTGGTCCGAGGAAAAAAAAACAAGCGAACTTGACCTAAGTCCTAATATTACCTATTACCTAATAACCTACTAAACTACAGCCTCCCACGAACCTACAACCTACATGCTTCAGCTTACAACCTACAACCTACAACTCGGAGTTCATCTACACATATAACTAAAGTACTCAATGTACTATCTGTGGTTACTTGTTATCTGTTACTTGTACTGGAATGGCAAGTCTTGCAATTTTCCCAGACCTTTGATCACAAAGTCATGCTGTTTTTAGGAGACTTGGTTGGATGGCTGTCCTAGAAGATGGCTTGGCGGACAAGCAGGTTGACGAAGCACTTGTGTGTAGCTGCCACTTCAACCCTCAAGATCTTTTGCTTGGAGAAAGGGCTAGAACGTCACCACATGCCGTACCGTCAATAGCAGTCGTGGAAGGTGGGTTTGGCATTTCCTTTGTAATTGAACTGGTTTTTAGCACAACTTGTAAAAGTGGCACGAACATTGTTACATTGAACACTTGATGTGATGTAGAACCTGATAGCTGATGTTGAGTCTTCCAAATTGTATGAACAGCAGCTGGTGCATTGAGCCTGACAAGTGACGTTGGCACCCTAGTAGTCTCGTGTTTGAGTGTGGTCACCTAAAAAACTTGTGTGTAACCAACCATAAAGTTTTTAAATATAATTTTGGGATAATATTGATGTGGTGTGTTTTGGTCATATGGCTTGGATGGTGACTAACACTAATTAAGGAATGCTTCTTCACGACAATCTCCAATCTCCTTAAGCACCATCATCTATATTTTCTTCCCAGGGATTCATCCCTGAATCACAATCATTACCTAGGCCAGATAACTTTGCTGGGCCACATGGTCAAAACAGTTGCAGCTACAGGGTAGGTATACCAGCTGTACATGTATTTGACAGACTAAACATTCTTTCTGTACATCTGGACAGGTAAACTTGATAGGCGGCCGGCGCGCGCCCATCGGCACCGGCGGCCGGCGCGCGACCATCCCATCGGCACCGGCGGCGGGCGCGCGCCCATCGGCACCGGCGGCCGGTGCGCGCCCATCCCATCGGCACCGGCGGCCGGCGCGCGACCATCCCATCGGCACCGGCGGCGAGCGCGCGCCCATCCCATCGGCACCGGCGGCCAGCGCGCGCCCATCGGGCACCGTCGGCGGGCGCGCGTCCATCGGCACCGGCGGCCAGCGCGCCCATCCCATCAGCACCGGCGGCCGGTGCGCGCCCATCCCATCGGCACCGGCGCCGGCGCGCGCCCATCGGCACCGGCGGCAGGCGCGCGACCATCCCATCGGCACCGGCGGCGAGCGTGCGCCCATCCCATCGGCACCGGCGGCGGGCGCGCGCCCATCGGCACCGGCGGCCGGTGCGTGCCCATCCCATCGGCACCGGCGGCGGGCGCGCGCACATCGGCACCGGCGGCCAGCGCGTGCCCATCGGGCACCGGCGGCGGGCGCGCGTCCATCGGCAGCGGCGGCCGGCGCGCGCCCATCGCCGGTGCGCACGCGCGCGCCCATTGCAGAGAGAGGTGATGTGATTGACCCTGTTGCCCCCCCCCCCCTCCCCCACCCTCTGACCCGCCCGCGCGCCCCGACAGGTCGTCGTGTAGCGCGGCGCTCCGCCAGCTGCTGTGCTGGGGTTGGCGGCGCTCAGCAGCTACCAGCTGATGCAGCGCGCCGTGCTCGCTCGCCGCGGCGCAGTGTTTATAGCGCGTGCGCCGGGCGCTGACGGCAGTCGTCTGGCAGCGACAGCTCTGCCGGTGACGGCACACGCTGCTGCTGCAGAAACTGGACAAGGGCCTGCTTGGGCTCCTGGTCCTGGATCGGTACGCCGGCTCAGTCACCTGATGACGGCGGCGCAAAGCGTGACCTACCCGCCCTACAGCCGGCCCAGCAGGGTGAGTAGTGAACTGAGTACTGAGTAGCGCTCAGAGTTAGCTTGAAGTTGTTTAACATGATGCACTGTTCTTCATGAGTCGTCCCCATCGCTGCTTGTGACTTGCAAGTTCCTTCTTTTTCGGCAGTGCGTCCCAGCAGCGATTTTCACCTCTGAGAAGTATAGTTGCCGTACTAGTGAAAAAGTGTATATCTTTGAAATAAACATTCCGTTTCATCTGCCCACTACCACTAACGCCCCTCTGCCCTCTCCTGCAGCGGACGGGGAGACCCACCTGACCGCTCCTTCCCCCTGTTCTGCTGCAGGCGGGGAGGCCCGCCCTGACCTTCTCCTCTACCCTCTGCCCTCTCCCGCAGCGGACGGAGAGGCCCGCCCGGGCCCAGTGCCGCACGGAGAGGCGGTGGCGCTTGAGGCCAACACCCCGGCTCGCGACCTGTAGCTGACGGTGCTGGAGCCGCGAGTCACCGTGTTGGCTGGCCATGGAGACTTGGAAAAGGTGGGTCTCCGCGCAGCGGAGGAAGGGGCGGCGGCTGACAGTGGTGGCCGCCAACGGGGAGCTGGGCGGCGTGGGTCCATGCATAGCGGGGATGTTCGAAAGGACAGCATCAGCTGCATTGTTTGAAGAGCTGCTGCAGTTGGGCGTTGAGATATGATCGCAGACTTGCAAGGAGATGGGCTCCTGAGATGCGTGCTTTTTTTTTTTGCTCCGATGATCCGGCTGATCGCTGTTCTATGAGGTCGTATTACCCGCCCGCGGTCACCAGGCCGGGGAGGTATATACGTCTACAAGCAGCTGTGTTATTTGTCTGTCCCGGTTGTATCACCCAGTCTTCCCCCGTCCTCAGGCCGGTGAGGTGCGTCTCCAGCTGCGCTGTCAGACGATCCAGTGGAACGAGCAGCAGCCCATGTACCCGTCCCGGCTGTGCCGGTGTGTCTCCCAGCTTGAGCGGCGCCGGCCGACCGCTGCGCTGCTCTACAACTGCCACGTCCACACACGATGCACGGTCAGTCATTATACCGAGTAATGCTAATTATAACCGCGGGTGTTTTGTTAGAATGGCCCTGAGAGTGTGCCTTTGTTGTGTGATTATTGTTGAGTGCGTTTTCTAGTTGTGAAGTACACTGTGGTAGGCTCGACATTACTACTCATTAGAAGTGGCGGGAACACTGCCCCAATGCCCTATTGTCGATTGGAAATGAATAACTACAGCCGCGGCTCCTGACTGTATCCCTTTTCCCCGTGCGCCCTATCGCAGGTGACGGCTGACCAGGCGGTGCTGGTCTCGACCGCGGCCGACGGCCAGCCCGCCCAGGAGCACCAGGTCGCCGGCGGGGGACCGCCGGCGGGGGACGGGGGGGGGGACCGCCGGCGCTGAGCCGGCCGGCTCGCAGCTGGACCTGCCACTAGAGACGGACCTGTGCGACCTGGACGTGCGGCTGTGTCAGACCGGCTGGTGCTGGGCCGGCGCCGCCCGGTGCGCTGTCAGCTGGACGGCCGGCCCGTGCTGGCCGCGCCCCAGGCGGCCGACGCGCCGGCTCCCGGCGGCGGCGGCGAGCGGGCGGTACGGGCGCTGCTGCAGCTGCCGACAGCTGCCGCCGCCGCGGACAGCTGCCCGCTGCTGGTGGTCGTCTCCGAGCCGGCCCTGCTCTGCTGGCAGCCGGCACTGCTGCTCTGGCTGTCCCTGGCCACTCAGCTGGCCAGCAGCTGAGTGGCCCGGCGCCGCCGCCACTACCCCAGCCGCCCGAGCCGCCGCCGCCGCCGCCATGGATGTGCCCCGGCGGCAAGGACACTCGGGTACCTCGCGATCGGCACGGAGCCACACCACGGAGAGGAACCTACCCGCAGTGTCACCCAACACCTCCGCTGCGGCGGCCGTCTCCCCCACTCCGCCGGCGCCGCCCGCCGCTCCGACTTTGGCCTGGCTGCCGGCCCTGGAGCGTCTGGAGGTGTGCCTTCAGATCAGCGCGGTCACCGTCACCGTTCCGGCCGGTCCAGAGAGCGGCGGCGGGGCGGCCGGGGACGCGGAGCGGACGGCGGACTCGCTCCCGGCCGCGGCCGGCCACCACCCGGCGCCGGTACCGGGCCGGGTCCGCAGCAGCAGCGACTCGGGCCACCGGTGCTGCCTGCACGGACAGCTGGTCTCTGTGCTGCCGTCAGTCCGACTGGACAGCGCTGCGCTCAAATCGGCCGCCCTGCCGAGTCGCCGACAGTGCCGGAGGTGCCCGTCCGACTCACCAGACCTTCAGCGGCCGCAGGTCAGTCGCGGCCGCCGCACGGCCAGCTCATACCGGCCACTGAGGAGGGCTTTTCCATAAAACTCTCAGTGCTAGTGATTTTGGCATTGGCATGGGGGCGGGTATTGGTACTCACTACTCACCCTGCTGGGGCCGGCTGTAGGGCGGGTAGGTCACGCTGTGCGCCGCCGTCAACAGGTGACTGAGCCGGTGTACCGATCCAGGACCTCAATTATGATTATAAGTAAAACGGGATGTAGGGATGAAGTCAGCTTGTGCTCAAGACTGACGTCATGACAATCGACACGTGAATATAACGGGCATGTTTGCTCCTTGCTGTCGTGCGGGCATTCGAATCTCTCCCAGTTTGTTGGCCCGTGTCTCTCTCCCGTCCCCCGGGTCTCTCCGCCGGCTGACTCCGCTCTGTCTGTTCCAGCCGGCTCCCAGCTGCGCTCGCCGAGCCAGACGCAGCAGGTGATGTCGCCGTCGGTCGTGGTGCGCGACTGTGCGTCCATCCCGTGTCCAACGCCCCCCCCCCCCCACACACCGCGCGCTGCTGCCGGGCCCGCCGTCGTAGTTTTATGGCCTTGCGCCGTCAGTCGCCAGCTGGTGGTGGCGACCCGTGATCGCTCGCGTACGTTCGCCGGCGCGCCCATTGCAGAGAAGGGGTTCGCGCATGCCCATTGTAGAGGGGCGCGCCCCTTGCGGAGGCGGTACGCGCTACGCTGTAGACAGTAATGCTTGTTGGGTAGCCCCTTTGCACATTGTTTGTTCATGGATGTAAATACAAGTTACATGACTGATGAGTGTAATGCTTACATTTTTGAACTAAGAAATGCCACAGGGCAGGTTACCTTGGTGAGTTTCTGATATCAACATACTGAACATAAGAGCAGAATAATTATCCATAGAGCGTTAAGGATTTTAGCCACCGAATTCACCAGTCAGTAATTGCACATGGTGGCACCATGAGCATGAGTACCTCGCCTTGTCCGATCCTTTTCACAACTAGCAAGTAGAATGTGGGAAAAGGCAGGGAACTTCAAAGCATGCGCATATGTAGATAGCTGATGATTCTCTCTGTTCAAGCACGATCTGGCACTCTGCAGCCTGTTCTGTTCCACATGAGTTGCCGGGACAGCATCATACATGAATTTCTGCATGCTTCAAACAGAAATGCCTTAATTTTCCTTAAAATATGTTCATTTTTCACACAAAGACAACAAAAATGTACATGCAGGTGGGTACCGTGGCAAGAAATTACATACAAATGTATTTTGCCATGTAGGTACCCTCCTATCACATCACAATCATCAATCATAATTAAGAGCACCAAGACGTTCTTTGCGACTTGCGAGCCCAGCCGTGTCAGACCAGCTGATGCAGGGGCTCTGTCACAGGGGGCACAAGGCCCAATGATTATGTCACAGCACAATGTTGTACAACCTGCTATTCAAGAACACTTAAATCTTGAAAAACCTGTAGCTCTCTTGTCACCTCACTTTTCGCACTCTTGACAAATCACTAATCAGTCAGATCAAGACTGAAAATTGAAGAGGATAAGCTCTTTTGTGGGATGTACTTGCAGTTTCAATTCAATGACATAAATTACTCGAAATTACCATTTAAATTGTACTGTACCATGACGAATCTACCATTGAAAGAAAATTGTATCATGACCCTGCTATAAAAACTGAAACAAGCTCCAATTGCATATGATAAATTTGGCGATGTTTATAAATCTTGCTGCCTTAGACAAGCAAATCTTCAATTTGTTTCAATTTCAGTCGAGTTCTTCACCAAAAATCCATCGTATATCGACAACCAATGCCTATCACCGAAATCTTGTAGAAATCCTCAATCCCGCAAAATTTCGCAAGGCCGCTCTTTGTTTACATTATAGTGATGGGCCAATCTGACCGCTCAAGTACTTGTTTTGCGGGAGTAAGTACATTTTTGTCGTTTTTCAAACGGCTATAACTTGCAAAGTATAGCATCAATAGGCATTTTATGTATATCGTTGAAATCGGCAGAGTCTGGAGACTTAACTGATAGGCAATACATTCCGATTCCTTTCAATTTTTAAACCCTGATAATCCCTTTAACTATTGCTGCAATTTATATATGTGCCAAATATCATCTTAATCCAAGTTCAAACACTAAAGTTATGGCAGCACAAACTTTTTCCAGAAACTAAGTGCACACCCGTTAGTTAGCATATCAATGTCGATCCATTTGTAGCTAACTCAACGGCCATTTTTAATCATATCCAAATTTAAACCCTGAGCCATTGACCGGATCTCGCCCAGACGCTGCCTGAAGACTGAGCACTTGAGCAGTGTGCACCGTGCAGTGTGCATTTGCAGACCACGTGGGCGGTAGACCCACCGGCTTCTGCCGGGTCAACCGACCCGGCCGGCCAGCTCAGGCGGTCGACCGGCGCGGTGAGCAGTTGGGCATGCAGTGCAGCTCGGCGTAGGACCGGTCTGATCCGTGCACCACGCCGGCCCAACATGCCGCTTCAGCACGCCGGCCGTGCGCGGAAGAGAGTCCTGAGCCCAGACCGGCCAGCGGTCACCGGCCCCGGCGCGCGCGCGCATGGCACCGCCGGCGGATTTGCAATGCAGCAGGACGCGGCATTGAACTCAGGACGGTCAAGGTACCGGCGGGCGACGGAGGGGCGCACCGGCCGGCGCCGTGTTTTTGCGGCCGAATTGGGGTCATGGAGGGGAGGTGAGGGACGGAGAGGGTCGAGGGGATCCCCGGGCTAGTGAAAGGGCAGCGTCAGAAAAACAGTCACCGGACCCAGTTCCAATCAGACAGGATCTGAGAAGGTGACCAAATTTCACTTTTCGACAATCCACTGCGCTTTTCACGGCAGTGGTGAGTGCCGGCACTTTCCTCGTGCAAACTGGGCCACTCACTCCATGAGCGGGCACGAGCTGCCGGTGCAGCCAAGGCCAGAGGCCCGCTCCGAACGATCTGGCTCCTTTAGCGGACGGAGCGAGACGCCACGCTGACAGCGACAAGGCGGCGTCACGACAGCGTGAGTGTGTGCCGTGACGCCGCATCCCGACTCGTCCGCTCTGCCGGCCGAGAGTGACGATCGTGATCGGCAGATCGTCACGGCGCGTCACACCGCGTCATTCTCAGAACACGACGAACCTCGTACCCCAACTGCGACGGAGGGAGTGATGCCGTCTTCCGGCGACTGGTAATACAGACATTCCGTCAAAGTGGCGAGGCAGTAAACCAGACACTCGCCAGTCCGTCGGTGACCACTGAGCGAAACGCTGGGAGTTGGACGGCCGGCGCTCCCACCCGGCTCGACCCACCGTTCCGGCGCCGGCGGCACCGCGCCGCCGCGGGCGCCGGACAGACGGCGGCCGTCGCATGGGAGTTCAACAGACAGACGGATGGAACAGTACACCGGTACATCTCACACCTGCGCCGACCGGCCGCTGACGCACACTCATGCCGTCTAACGGGACTGTCCCGCGGCCCGACGACAGGTGGGCGGCGGAGCCGGTGTGGGGACAGCCAGTCACCATGGGATGGATTCAAAAGACGGGTCGGGCGGCGCCGGTTTTGGGTACATCAGCAGGAGGGGTGGGTTGAGTCCAAAAGACGTCCGGGCGGCACCGGTTCGGACGCCCAGTAATCAGCACGAGGGAAAGGCAACGGCTAGAAACCGGAAGCAAGTTGAGCGGCGCAGGTGTGGAGACAGCAGTTAGTGTCAGGTGGGGGACAGACAGATCCCAGAAGACGGGCAAGATGGTGCGGGGTGACGCCACAAGAACAGTCCCACCAATCAGATACGCCCTCAGTCTGTCAGACTGGTTGTGTGTCAACTGTCTACGATACACAGCTCTCATTAACGAGTTGCAAAGACGTGCTCATCAACCGAGGTGAGCCGGTGGGCCTCATTTCAATCCGTCATGCCACCGGCTCTGACCCAGATCAGCAGTGCCTGCGCTGTACCGAGCCGACACATAGCTGACGGCCCGTGACGGGCGAGGTCGACCGCGTGTCACGCCCGCCCTCCCGGGTAGTACACCCCCTCTCCCCCACTCCCCTGTCCGCCCCGCCCTTCCGCACGCACATGTACCGCGTCATCCGCAGACAATTACGATCCGGCCCGCCCCATCACACAGCAGTTATAGCTGCTGTGGTGGCGATGGGCTCTGACAAACCGCCAGGACATGTGTCGCCTGTTCGCGGCTCAGGTGCTCCTCGCGGGGGCGCCAGCCGACCGACCACGCCGCCCCCACCGCCGACCTCGCTTCCATCGATCGCTGGCCGGCCTCGGGGGCGGCTCGGCAGCACCGTAGCCGCAGCCGCAGACTTTCACCGGCCGCGACCACGTGGCTCGGCCAGAAAACATATGGTCCAACTCCCAGCTGATAACGATGAACTGAGAAAATGTAACGAAGAAATAGGACGAGACATGAAGCCAGGATGTAACGCTGTGACGCAGCGTAACGACGGATCGCCGTTGTGCAGTACCGCCAGACCTGTTCAGTACGACCGAACTGGCCTGCAGTACGACCAGACCCGCGCGCACTACTACCAAACCGGGTTAGACCAGGGCGTTCAACACACCCAGAACCGTGTGCCGTACTCAGTACGCACAGACCAGCGTGCAGTAGTGCAGTGCGACCGAACACCGTGCAGCACGGCCGGGAGTTCCCTCACGCTCGCCGTAGCGCGGTCAACGACTGGAGGTGGCGATACGCGGCGGCCCGCGCCGGTCAGCCCGGCGGCAGTGCGTGCAACGGCAAACAAGTTGCGCAACTTCTGCCGAACCGGCCGGCGGTGGAAATATGCACCTCGGCGCCGAGCGGGGGCCGCCGGCGCCCCGAGGACCACGGCGGGCCAACGGCCGCTGAGGAGCGCCGCTTCGAAACGACTGGTTATGATAATTACGGCGAGGTCGGAGGGCGGCCGCGACCGGGACGAACTGAACGACGCTGGACGCAAATAGAGCCGATAATCCATTGTTACAGCGTGAGTGGGCTAGACAGCAAACAGGTTAGCACAGCTCCAGACTGGCTGCAAGACCGTGGAGGAAATACTTGCAAGTTTGCGTCAGTCTCTATGTATAGCCAGCAAAATATGATCGCAGAAGCGTGATAGAAGTGAGATTGCCGCCATAACCGTTGCATTACTCTGATAGAAATCGATAAGGTTGACAATACAATCATTGACCACATAACCCAGTTCTAAATCAAAACAAGGTTTCAATTGCTTTTGCAGCGTTACTTCATATCCGTAAACATCGTAACAGACAAATTCCAGTCATCAGCATCCCCTTCAAGCGCTCTCCAATCACCACGTGCGTTCTGCTGTCGCTTATCCCTCCCTCGGCCTCCCTAACCACCGGTAGGCATGTTCGCCCTCGGCGCTCGTCAGACGTTCGCCGGGACCTACTTGTGCAGACGGTGGCGACCCGCTCGGTTGTGGAGTCAGGGGACGGCGGCTCGATCTTGATCAGGTCGATCGGGTTGAAGGAGCGCTCCGGCTCCGCGGCGCTCTGCTCCGGTTTGGAGCCGAGCTGCTCCGACTCCTGCTCCGGCTCCGACATGTCCGTGCCGCCTGCGGCGAGAGAGGGAAGTGGCTGGTGATGCATGCATGGTACAGAGGGGGAGGGTAGATAAATTATCTTACATAGCCTTTGTTCTACTAAGGATGGGGCTCAAGACAAGAAGTCTGAAGTCTTTTACCCTATCATTAGGCACCAGTTACACACATTACAATCTACTAAGTGGTGACTGGTGAGCAACACTTCCAAACTTGGAGATTCACATTTATGGACATTCCCCTTCATTAAATATCCCTTGCAAGCCAACCAACCCAACCATTCATTCATTTGTTTGTCTATTTTTGACCCAATGTGTCCATCAAAGCCCAGCTCACTCACTCAGATCATCTTCGCCATTGTCATCAGGTGACATGATCTGGTCAGAGCTGGTGTTGGACAGACCACTGTCTGACAGCGCTGGCGAGGGCGACAGCAGGCCCGGTTCGCTGACACTGTTGCCAAACTCTTGCAGGAATGAATCCAGGTTGTCAAACATGCTGAAGTCATTGCCCTGTGCATGATCAAACAGGCTATCCTCCTGGAAAAAGAGCACATCCACAGTTTGGTATCACAAAAAACATCTTCATCAGCAATAAACAGGTCAAGGATCTATACTAAAGGCAAGTGCAGAATTTTGTTTGTGTCATACAATGGTAAACATTTAAGGGTGGAGGGTGTGGCATTTTTTGGGAGTTCACTTCACACCAGAATTAAGTTTTTAATGTTCTTAGACATCAACATGTTGGGATGGTTTTCAACACACAACTCCACAATACAAATAATGACCCTCAAACATAAAAACCTCAGGGAAATAAAATAGTGAGCATATCCCAAGGTGTGGAGTGTGGAATGACATATGCATTATGCACATTTTCACAGTGCACCAATTTAACTGAAACAACACTTCAGGATTGGACAACATTTACAATACAGTGCAATTGTGATTGCATATATCACATCTGATGAATGTTACAAGAACATACCTTTGTAGGCTCAATAAACTTTTCTGGTTCTTGCTTATCAAAAATGTTTTCTGGGAAGTTCTCCAGGTCAAGATTCAGGCTGAGATCATCTTTAGACTTCCTATCAATGGCGATGTCAGGCAGGAATGGTCCCGGGCTGACTGGGAAGAAGTCCATTTTGTTTCCTTGTTTGGATCTGGCCTCTGGTCGTATGTTCCAAGTCCAGAGCCAGCCGTGCACTGGTATTTTCTACGTCCTCACTTTCCACCTCCACCACAGCCCTGACAAATTAAAGACTTTTCACAAACGCAATCTCCGCACAGCTGTCTGTGTACGGCACACTGACCGCACACCACCATCCGACGTAACACCAGCGACACGAATGTGTGATTACGGACCCGCAGCGCACCTCGAGCGGAGGGGAGGGGCCGCTGGGGGGCGGGGTATTCCAAACTGACGTCACGCCCAGCGATGGTGCCCGCAGGCAAATCTTGTGCCGTTAGACCGGCGAGACCTTTTACAGGTGCAGTTCGACAAATCTGTACACTACAATGACATAATATGCAGCATCACTGATGGAAAACAGACTGAGGAGCCACCCCAACCAGTTTGTAGCACAGAAAACAAGCAAAACACGCAAATTCAACATACCATTTGGAGCTGTCGACGTGGCCGCAGCCTCCGTGGCCGCTGGCTCGCTGCCAAAAGAATGCCAGATGGCTTGTTTTTAGTATACAAGATTGAAAACAACTAAAAAAATAAATCATACTAGATCTAAATGCAAAATTTTTCTGCATATAAACCACTGAAGGTATCTTGGGATACTTTTTCCTGCTAAAAATCACTAATAAAATAGATGTGAACCTATAAATTTCATTTGACTACAGGTACTTTTACATCTCTGGATAAACAAAGTAGATAATCTTCCATAAATCTAGCTTCTTTCACCTGTTACAAACATAGCGCTCTTGTTACAATTCTCTGGGACTTCCCCTGAAGAAAAACCTGTTCTTTCTTCATCCGCAGCTGACGAAGGCTTTCAGTGAAGTGACGTCAGCCAATGTTTGATAAACTTTTTCCACCATAAATATTTTAAGTAACCCATTTCTGGGAACTTAAATAAAAGCCATTGGCGGTTAAAAAAGATTATTTGCAGTTTTAAGCTTCAGAACGTATTCTTGTACAAAAATGTATGTATGACGTAAGTTTTTGCTCGCTGGACGAGTATTGAGTAGAACATATTACATGGATTGCAAGACATGTGCATAATAATGCATGATGAAAACATTTGTTTTCTCAGGTGATCTTTAGTTTCTGTTTGGCCGGCGATTCGGTCGTAACAATTTCTCGTCCCCAGCCAGTGTGCATATTAGTTCAAGTTGTTTTAGCCTATTTATATACACTGTGGCCTTTTCTACATAGGCGATAGGAGATTAATTGATTGAGGATAAATCCTCCAGTCATTTCAATTTGCATCTGTCCCATTCTTCCTGAGGTCAACTTGTCTGCTATTTCAATTTGTATAACAAGAAGGTAAGAAGCTGGGCAGCCTGTCAGGTCTGAGGCTTTAGGTTAAATGTGCAATGGAGAATGAAGTGTTGTTCAGTACACTTTTGTTAACACTCTACTGCTGGATTTCCCATTTAAAAGTACCAGCTGCCAATTTGAATTCTCAGCATCACCATCTTATTACCAAACTGCCAGACTGTAAAAATATACCCCGCGTTCGAGGTCTCTCGGACGACGGAGATTCTACGTCGTCCGGCCAATCCCGTCCAAGGTCAGCAGGGGCTTGACTGCGGTTATGGAACGTGATTGCCCAGTAAACATGCCGACGTCGGCCCGACGTCGGTTCAACCTCGGCCCGACGTCGGCTGGACGTCGGATATGCCCGCAAGTTCCGAAGTCCAGCCGACGTCGAGCCGACGTCGGGCCGAGGTCGTTTGCCGAGGTTGACGAGATCGTTTGACGTTGGACCGACGGGGCCGACGTCAGCATGTTTATTGGGACAACGCGCCAAAAATATCAACCGGCGGCGGGATTCGAGCCCCCCAGTCGCCGACGTCGGCATGTTTACTGGGACAACACGCCAAAAGCATCAACCGGCGGTGAGATTTGAACCCCGTGTCATTTGAACGCGAGGTTAGTGCGCTAACCACTACACCACGCAGCCAAATAACGGATTTAGTTTGTTTTGTTGGGTTATGCCCTTTCGGTCTGACAAGACCATTTCAGAGCCGGAAGGATGATAGGATGGAGACATTGGTCTTCTTGGCGAGCACCCTGGGTCCAGTTCATATAGAGTCCCTGGTCTTATTGCTGTTACGTGACACTTATTGGAAAGGGCGACCCCGCAATGGATTCATATATCCACTTCACACCTGCAGGCTGCACCAACGTTTCCCAAAGTGTCCCTTTGATAAGTGGCACTTTGGCAAAGTGACACTTGCCGACTGGCCTTTCTATATGAACTGGGCCCGGCCCTGGTGAGTTGCCGGGGCTGAGCCTGACCAAAGGATAGGCCGAGCAGCCCCAAGCACTCACCGCACCCGGCTCAAGCACTCACGGCACCCGGCTACGGGCGAGCTCGGCTTACGGGCAATCCCAAATGGGATAAAGTTTCCCGTCCAGTCCGGATCAGGGGGTTGCGGCGTGGAGGAAGATTTGAGTTTCCTGAGGATATTTTGAATACAGAAGCTCTTTATGAAACACGAAACATGTATTTTATATTATTTTAACGGTCAAAACAGCGGCCGATGTCGGTCCGACGTCGGCCCGACGTCGGCTGGACCTCAGCAGTTGATCTCGGTCCGACGTCGGCCCGACGTCGGCTGGACCTCGGCTGGACGTCGGTACATGCGGGCATATCCGACATCCAGACGACGTCGTGCCGAGGTTGGACCGAAGTCGGGCCGACGTCGGCATGCCGATGCCGAGTTGCCGACGTCACCCCGACGTCGGCCGACGTCGGGCCGACGTCGGCATGTTTACTGGGTGGCTGGACAGCGTAGAATCTTTGTCGTCCGAGAGACATCAAACGCAGGGATAGACACTACATGGGACGTCCCAGAGACTCTGTAAAGATTCTACATGCTCTAAAATTTGAATCTTATTTTATTTGTGCCAAATTTTAACATTTGTAACCATTTAAGCTCATGGCCCATGCATTGCATATCTCTAATATCTATCTATCTCTGCTATTAAAATTCAAAGTTTGATGACAAATAACAAGGAGAATGGATGGAAAGCAAGTGAAGCAAGAATGTTTTTCCATTACAACACTTGATAGTTTTAACTTTCCATATTGATAATTGATATGAGCTCCACTCTCCAGTTGACCTTAATTTATGAACTTTTCAGGTAACCATGGAGAAAGCAATGGGTGATATGAGCATTGGTAAGTAGATACATGAAATCAGCTCACAAGAATTGGATTTGTCAATTGTCAGTCATTGGTTGGAACTATGAGCCTCAAGCCATTTTATTAGCTATTTTGCATACCTACCTACTTGTACTTGAGGCTCCCTGTAGTGTGTAGGAAAGGCATTTGAAGTGTATTCTTTCATGCATTGCCCTTTTTTATATGGTTAGTATTTTAAGGAAAGTATAGGTAAAGTGATTTAAGACATCTTTCCCTTAGTGCCAAAGTTTATGCAATGTCGGTAAAATGTTACTGTTTTGGAGGGGGGAGGGAGTAGCTGAATGAGCTAGCAGATTGATTCTCCTACTTTGCATTTTCCTCTATTCTCTCCTTATTTTGATTGCATTTTGTCACCTTGCTCTGAGTTGTTGATGAAATAAAGTCTGGAACTATTGTAGAAAAGTTTGCAACCAAAAGAGCTTAAATGTCAGTCCCAAGCCTCATTCAGTAGAACATTGAGCTTAATGTAGTGAGAGTACACGTCCTGGTGACAAATACAAGAGTCTGAGGTTCAAGGTGCGATGAACGCCTGATGCTTATGAGCTCCCTGACTGGCATGGTTGAGGTTTGTGGCAGGTTGAAGCCAGCCTAATCAGTGAGGGTGACTAACCATACATGACTATGTGCATAGTTAAACTTGAGAGAGAGAGAGAGAGAGAGAGAGAGAGAGAGAGAGAGAGAGAGAGAGAGAGAGAGAGAGAGAGAGAGAGAGAGAGAGAGAGAGAGAGAGAGAGTGGAGAGTGGAGAGTGGAGAGTGGAGAGTGGAGAGTGGAGAGTGGAGAGTGGAGAGTGGAGAGTGGAGAGTGGAGAGTGGAGAGTGGAGAGTGGAGAGTGGAGAGTGGAGAGTGGAGAGTGGAGAGTGGAGAGTGGAGAGTGGAGAGTGGAGAGAGCAATTCCTAAGAGGAGGGAGTGATATTTCATGTCAGGCACTGCTAGAAAAGAAACCATAGTTTGTTTCATTGAACTTCGATATTTCACTAAATTCTGCCACTCTGATGTGTTGTGTCTATTTCCACAGCAGAGATCTACACCTCAGAGAAGAATGGGTCAGATGAGACTGGCAAGGGCACGGCAGAGGCACCTTTCAAGACTGTGCTGCGTGCAATGCACCATGCTGGCAAGGAGCCGCTGCCCACTATCCTTGTGGATGCCAAAGAGGAGGGCAAGGTAGGATGAATGTCTGGGTGAATGTTGAAACAGCATATTGAGTTGTTGGGCAAAGCTGTAGGCGTGCGGAGTCGGAGTCGGTCGGAGTCGACAGTTCTGGCCGGAGACGCCGAACTCGTACCGACTCCGACTCCGGAGTTGAAGTCGATATTGCTTGGCCTAAAGTCATGTTTTAGCTAGTCAGTCAAATTATTCATTGGTTGTCTATCAGTCGTGTTACACGACACATTGGTTAGTGGTTATGATATAAAAAATCAGCATCTCCCCTAGAACGAATGGGACCAGAGATGGAGAATGTGTCGGCCGTGGTAGTCGTAGGAGTCAGGCCAATGTGGGCCCACGCCCACAGTCCACACAGAGTGTTAAAGCCTGCTGGGCCCTCTTAGACATGACTGAGGTCAGCTCATACCAGCACCAGGCCTTCCAAGGTCTTTGTGAGCCCCTTCGACTGTCGCGTGACCTCGCATGGAAAGAGAGCTGTTTTATGTTGATAATACCTGAAATACTTATTCGTGTTATATATGTATAATGTATATGACACCACATTACCTCACCAAATTGTCATTTGCGTAGGTCATCCAAAATAAACTGCACAACCCAATTCCACCCGTTACGACGGGTCATTTCTCGCCCCGGGCTGTCTGCAGGCCTCAGGCGGCGCCTCTCCCTGTCTGTCGACGGCACTCGAGCCGCACCTAGCCCAGTTCTCCTATATCGGCGGCCACTCGCCCAGTCGCCTCGACCTGCGCGTGCTCGCCCGCCTGGCGGAGCCGCCGCCGGAGCGCACGCACGCGGCGCGCTGGTGGCGTCACGTGCGCTGTCTCTCGGAGGAGTCCTCCGGCTGGCCGGCCGGTGAGGAGACGGTGCTCTCCCGGCTGGGTCTGGACCGACTCCTGGGACAGGTGGGCCCGCCCCGGTCCCGCGCACTGGCACACCTTGCCTAGTAGGTTGCTGTGGTGCCGCATTGCTTACCTCGCTGCACCGATGATGGTAGAAGCATATAGCTTATGGCATGGGCGACGGTATGCTTTTGACAGCTGCACCTTGCATGAGCTCCGCAATTATATGGATGCTAGTGGAATTCATTCGCTGACCATTATTGGGTATCACAGCGAGAGCGGAGCGGCCCCCGGTGCCCCCTCCTAAATGATTCTTGATTTATAACATGACGCTTTTGGACGCTGCAAAATGTCTCAAAGTCGTCAATCGTCATCAATGCATTATCGTAGTTGCATGATCGAATGCGTGTTGTGGCATTATCTCTTTCGAGCATTAAATGAGGTGGAGTAGACTATGAAGCGTTTAGTTCGTAAACCTGTCACATTCGTTCCGTTTGTTTACATCTGTTTTGTTTCAACTGCTCATGACAGCCAGAAGTATCTTACTCCTGCACTTGAGGACGTGCTCGCTTTTTATTCGATTTGTTTATCTTAGGCCTAGTTTTGCCATACGCCGTATGAGAGTCCCTCATAGCATCCTCCTGATTGTATCAAGTTTGTCCGACGGAGAGGGTTATTATCCGTCCTCCATTTCGCAATGGAGACGATCAATGTGTTTAGAGATTCACTGGTGATGCAAACGTTTGGCTTCGGTATAATTGACTTTGCAAGCAATTAAATGCAAATGGAATATCTGTATAGAAGATGTGGTGGCCAAAAGAGGCCCAAACTCACTGCCGTCCAAGGCCATATAGGTCCTGCCGTCTGTGGCGCAGTGACGGAGAGTTAAGGCCTCGGCGCCACCGCAGGGGTAAATCCATGGTGGCGGCTTGATCTGCACAATGGAGCTTCCGATTTGAATTATAGATTCTGAACCGGATAGTCAGTTGTTTGCACAGACACAGGCACGGTTCAGCCGATATACTACCTGCCATAATCGTTTCACACTGCATGCACCCGGTCGTACAATTACTGGCTTGATTTCTGAATGGCTGATGCTCGATTTCCTTTGCAGTAGCACTGCGAACCTTGCTCAGTCTGACTCACCCTTTCAGGGGCCTGAATGTCCGTCGGGATTTTTGCACTCCTGCTGGGCGAGCACTTGCCTTTCAAACACATCCCATTGTCCTCTGGCAAATGTTGTCCTCTGGCAATGTGAGGACTGAGGCATATGACTAATCACGAAATAATCAATCGTCTGATTGTAGTTCGGTTGTGATTAGATTAATGTCGGTTTAGTTTCGAGTTGCGGTTTTGCGTAATTGCTTTTACTAGCTAACCGCAGAAACTGTTCGGTGCTTTGCGATGAGTCGCAGCCAACATAACAGCGCCTGTCAATTTATCTATTGTGCGGTAAACTGTAGCTACGTGGGCCACCGTGCATGTGCTACGTTTGAAAGTGTCAAATTTCAATTATTTTTACATCTTCACTGAATCAACTTTAGATTTTTTGTTCACCCTGGACTCCTAAAATTCTAGCTTGCTGGACCGCTCACTAACACCATCACATTGTAGCTTGCTAAGACGTAATTTCTCCATTAGCTGCTCTTCATTGCTGATCGTCTACTCCTAACCTCAGAGCAATGCCGTGCTCCAATATCAATTCAGAGGAGTTTGTGTTCAGACTCAAATTATTTTGACTTGTCGTAGCATATCTTGCTCGCTCATTTGATACTTATTCCTTTTCTGTTTATCAGCAATTCGAACCTGTTGCCAAGTCCCAGTTGAAGAAGGTGCACAAGATATGGCAACATGAGGTGAGAAAGGCCGCAGAGCGCGCCAAAAAGGAGGCTGAGGACGCGGAGAAGCGCGCCAAAAACCTGGAGGAGGCGCGAAAGGTGACCATCGCCGAGGACCCCAGCTGGCCGCGCGCGGTGCGTGTGAAGATCAGTGAGACGGAGCGGCACCGCGACACGCGAGTCCAGGTCTACGGCTGGGTGCACCGGCTCAGGAGGCAGGGTGAGTAGGATGTGAGACAGGAGGAGGGCACGGAAATAGGAGCTATGAGAGAGGCAACTTGCTGGGAAATAGTGAACATTAAACAACACTGGATCAGTTATATGTATGAGCTTTGCATGTGCGATACCCAACGAAATGTAGTTTAACTGGCTGCTTAATTTTAATGAACGGTGTGATGATTTGCCATTTGCCAACCAAAAACAGATAATGTTCTAAAAATATTACTCTGCAGAATGTGCGAACTCGGCTTCCCGCCTCCCCATCTCACCACCCACCTCTGTCGTGTCCCTAGGCAAGGCGATGATGTTCGTGGTGCTGCGCGACGGCACGGGCTTCCTGCAGTGTGTGCTCACCGACAAGCTGTGCCAGACCTACGAGGCGCTGGTGCTTTCTACCGAGTCGTCTGTCTGCCTCTACGGCACCGTCAAGGCGCTGCCCGAGGGCAAAACGGTACGGCCACGCACGGGGACTGGCCATCTGGTGGGGAAAGGGTCTGGATGTTGGTTGGCGAAAGATGGATATTGATTGTTCGAGGTGTTTTTTTTTTCTCAAGGAGTGTGATGATAAATATGCTCCAAGAGTTTGATTTTAAAATCGTACATTTATTTTACTGTTTCGCTGCACCATTGCTCTATTCTTATCTGCTATCTGCTTTTACATTACCTCTGACTTGACCGTATTTTACCGAAACTATTGGCTATACAGTAGTCAATCATCCCTATCATTGGACAAGTGTTCATTTTCTCACGCACTTCTATTATCTGTTATTTACCAAACGCACTCATGTTGACGCCGCGCTTTGTGCCCACCAACAGGCGCCGGGCGGCCACGAGATGCAGGTCGATTACTGGGAGCTGGTGGGCCTGGCACCCGCCGGCGGAGCCGACACCCTACTCAACGAGGAGGCCAACCCCGACGTGCAGCTCGACAACCGGCACATCATGATCCGTGGCGAGAACGTTAGTTGGGGCTGCGGGGAATAGGGAGGGACAGGCACATCATGATCCGCGGAGAGAACGTTAGTTTAGGGTGCCGGGAATAGGGAGGGTAGGCGCATCATGAGCCGCAGAGAGAACGTTAGTTGAGGATGCGGGGAATAGGGAGGGTAGGCGCATCATGATCCGCGCGGAGAGAACGTTAGTTGGGACTGAGCGGGGAATAGGGAGGGGCAGGCACATCATGATCCGTGGGGAGAACGTCAGTTGAGGGTGCGGGGAATAGGGAAGCTGGAGAATGAGGACGTTGGTGAATGGGGAAAAGAAGGAGTGCGGCGGAGTTGATTTATGATTTCGGGAGAAACAATCGAAGGAGAGATACCACTTTTGATGAAATCAAAGACGGTAGCAGAGGCATAAGAAACGCATTGCAAATGCAAAGCAATTTTAATGTAAAACCGCTGCTGTATGCTCGTCTTATCAGCTATGCTTATGTAACCGTAATATGACCTGCAGTTTTCGTCACGTGGCATTCATAACTATCTCTTTTCTTTTCCATAGACCTCCAAGGTGTTAAAGATGCGTTCAGTGCTGACACAGGCCTTCCGTGAGCACTACTTCAGCCGCGGGTACTTCGAGGTGACGCCACCCACGCTCGTCCAAACCCAGGTAGCCACTTGCAAAATAAAATGTCTTTTTTATAAATTTAGCTCGAATGTTTGAATGGACGGATTGACAGAGCCGGAGCCCACGCTAAGCAGAGCTTGTTGCGTAGACCCCGACCCCTACCGTCCGATCGCGCAATTCCGGGTAACGGGAGAATTTAGATGCCAAAGTTTAACGTGCCCTTCAAAGCCGGACACGGTCTGTCCCACTCAACTGACTTCAACTGGCTGCGGCTGCTCCCACCAACCGCAGACCATCCCCGTCAGGAGTCTCAAATATCGAGCGCCGGAGCGTCTCGAACCCGGGCTCTCACTACCGGGAGTCCAATGCTCTACCAACTGAGCAACGGGACAGGCACTGAGCTACGGGACAGGCCGCCTACCTGGCTTTTGCTGTATTAAGTTTTCCAGATTTGATTTATCCCAACGAGCTTTACATTGTTCAGCCGAAAGTTCATACATTGTTCGGTCGTACAAAACAGTGAGGTGACATTTCACGAGATGCACCATTCGCCGTCTATAATCACGTTGTCTGTGGGTTGTGGCTGACGTGTCGCCTTTTTTCGCGGTCAGGTTGAGGGTGGCTCGACGCTGTTCAAGTTCAACTATTTCGGCGAGGAGGCCTACCTGACTCAGAGCAGTCAGCTGTACCTGGAGACGGCCATCCCGGCGCTGGGAGACGTCTTCTGCGTGGCACAGAGTTACCGTGCCGAGCAGAGCAGAACGCGCCGGCACCTGGCCGAGTGAGTGCATCACGTGGGGGTTTTATTCTGGAGGTACCTGCGGTATATAGCCGGAAGAATGTGTTTTTAAAACGAGAATTGAGCGCTGTTATAGCTGCAAAGTAAATCAAGTACGATTGTTTCATTCAGGTATGCACCATTCACCTTTGGCTTTGCGAATTATACTTCGTTGTGTGATATGCTCAAGATCGAACTGAGCTCTTCATTCTCTGATCTCTGATCTCTGATCACCAACTCCGCCAATTTTGCGATCATCAGGTACACCCACATTGAGGGCGAGTGTCCGTTTATCACGTTTGACGACCTGCTGGACCGGCTGGAGGACCTCATCTGTGACGTGGTGGACCGCGTGCTCAAGTCGCCCTTCGCCGACATCGTCTACGAGCTGAACCCGGTCAGTGTGTCTCCGAGGTCACTCAGCCTCGGTTTTACAGACTTCCTAGTCACCCTGTAGTTGTGTATTTATTGTAGTTTTTATCAGAAAAGTAATGTTAAAATTGTCAGCGTCCTGTCATTTTCGCAATGAATGTGTCAGTTCTTTTATGTATTTTTGCATGATTCATGTTGCGCCTCCAGGACTTCAAGCCGCCGAAGCGTCCGTTCCGCCGGATGGATTACGCGGACGCCATCAAGTTCCTGAAGGAGAACAACATCACCAAGGAGGACGGCACGTTCTACGAATTCGGCGAGGACATCCCAGAGATGCCAGAGAGGAAGATGACAGACATGATCAACGAGCCCATCATGCTCTGCCGCTTCCCCTACGAGATCAAGGCGTTCTACATGGCCAAGTGTCCCGAGGACCCGCGCCTCACTGAGTCGGTAAGGCTGCTCAAGTGTGAAGGGTGACGATACTGATATCTTGGGTGAACGGTCTCATAGATGAAACATAAAATTTGTGTTGTGATATCTCAATAGCCTTTACATTTGTATTAAAATGTGTGTCAATCTCCATTGTAGTCCTCTATTGGGCTCATAATAATTCCACTGTCGGCGCGTCCCAAAGCCCCAGCAAACCAGATGATTCCTGTGCCATTGTCAGTTTAGCTATTGTCTTTTTTACCCGCCTGTTGTTGACGGGCTGACCCGTCGCCCCCGTCCTGTCTCAGGTGGACGTCCTGATGCCGAACGTCGGTGAGATTGTCGGTGGGTCGATGCGCATGAACGACCTGGCCCAGCTGGAGGAGGCGTTTAAAAAGCAGGGCATCCCCTCGGAGCCCTACTACTGGTACAAGGACCAGGTGAGACGACAGTTGGACAGCGCAGTCTGTATTTGTATTTCAACGAGTCATGGGTTTGGTACAATTGCCTATATCGGCAGCACTTAATCGGTCGGCATTGATCGTTGTCGTTTTTTTCTGGTCGTAGCCACTGGGTGCCAAAACAGGGATGATCTATTCATATCTTCTATCTGTCATGGTAAAGCATGTATCTTGCTTGAACCGGTTCTGATATGCTCGGTAGCATTGCCTTTTGACATTTGTGAGATGAACGTTTCTGCAATCCTGCACTTCGATGCATAATCTTTTTGTCACGTCGCATGGCTTTTCTACCCACCAAAACCTAAGTTGTGGGCAGTGTCAGTTGAGCGTGACTGCCTTGTAAATCGTTCCAGCCTCTTACGCTTTTCATCCGCGGACCTTCAAAAATGGCCTATCGTAGCTGTCCCTAGCCAGTACGCACCATCCCCTCACACTCGGCTGGTCCGGAAATATCTAACACCCGCTCCGCTGTTCGTTACAGCGTGTCTACGGCACAACTCCGCATGGCGGGTACGGCCTGGGCCTGGAGCGTCTACTCTGCTGGCTGCTGAACCGCTACCACATTCGAGAGGTGTGTCTGTACCCGCGCTTCACGGGCCGGTGCAAACCCTGATCGGACCGCCCCGTACCGTCCGGCGCTCGGCCGTCCACAGACCAAATCAGCTTTATTTATACCGCCCCACGGCCATGTTTTGCGGTGATCCATCCCATCGGGAGCTGGTAGCGAATACATTTCGAATGAAATGATCAAGTTTTTGAGGTGGTAAGGGATGGTGGGATTCAGGGTGGCTATCCTTTGACTCTCCGAGCTCCCTCTCACGTGGGCTTTCTAAAGGGTTTACTCATAAGCTACCCTGCCTGTCGTTGGTCCTGGTAACCTTTACCCCGATAAGTTCCTTGTTTCTCCGCCTGCTCTGTGCTATTTCAGTAGTAAGGCCGGTCGCCGGTGGACGAGTCGGCCTCCTCCGCGCTCGACACGCTCCCCAGGCTGCCGTGGTCGCTGCTGGCGGGCCGCGCCTCTCCTCCCCGACTGAGACTGAGACTGAGTCCGAGACTGCGCCGGCGCCGCGTGTCGGCCGAGCGGGCGCGGTCGGACATGGCTGAGCCGGGCCGCGGCTCGTGCCACTCCTGCGAGTCGGCCACACCCGACAGGGTGATATCCGAGGGCGACACGGAGCGCTGCTCGGGCGTCTCCAGCTCGGCGTCAGACAGCGAGGCGGCTGTCGCGGCCGTGGGTCGCACGTCCATAGACGAGAGGGACGCGGGTCGCGGCGGCGCCGTCTCCTGCTCAGTGACTGGGCCGGCGGTGGCTGCCTCCACGGACCGAGACTCTGTCAGACTGGTGACCTCCGCCTCGTCGGCCTCCTGGTAGGCGTGCCAGCCGGTGACGGCGCGGCGCACCTGGCGGAACCGCTCGTGCGCCGTGCTGGCTCCCTCGCCGCCGTCCACCACGGCGATGTTGCTGCGCGACTCCTCAGCGATCGTCTCCAGCACCTGCCGCAGTCGGTCGTCACTCTCGTCCTCTACATCAGCCGGGCCGGGCGTCAGAGAGGTGCGCATCATGAGCGTCTGCCCGGCGCGGCTGTCCACCACCACGAATCGTGCCTGGTCTGAGCCCGGTTCCAGGACCAGGTAGCCGGCCACGGGCAGTGCTTCGTATCCTGCCGGCACCTGATCCACGGGCGGCGGCAGCGCGGCCGGCGGCGGCGGCAGTGTCTTGGAGGCGGACGGAGCTGCGGCCGGTGGAGCTGCCGGCTCCGGCCGCGGGGTGGTCTCCGCGCCAGGTCGCTGACTGGGGATGTTCCTCCGCAGCGCGGCCAGAGAGTCGTACTCGAGTGGTAGAGGGCGAGAGACGACCTCCTGAGACCGGCTATTGGACAAAGATACACACACCCGTCAGAGCAGTAACACATGACACATGACGCGCAGTTTCAGCCCCAGCACAGTCCATCTGCTCACCCGTGCCCGGCACTGACGCTGTGGATAACAGCAGCCTACCTGGCGGTCCATCGGTTGTGTGCGCGACTGCTGGCGTTGAGCGGCTGGATCTCCAGGTTGGAGATGGTCTGCGCAGTGCTCTGTAACCCTCCCGGACCGAGGCCCTGCTGCAGCTGGGTTGTCTTTCCCGGACGGAAACGGATCTGCTGCCGGTAGCTGGAATAGCACAGACAGATGTGTGTGTGTCAGAGGCTGATTCTATTTTTCTTCCGTCTGTAGCATGATCACAAACAATCAAGGGCGAGCGAATCGACGGTGGTGCTCGTCGTGTAAGAAACGGCACAATAATGCCAGAAGAAAAGATTTCCTTACAAGGCAGGGTAGAGGATAGGGATAATTTTCACACGGATCTCGGCAACGATCGGATGCCAATTGCTTCTCGCTGAGGCACAGATTACGTCACTCACCTGGGCGGCATGTCCTGGATGCTGATGTAGCCGAAAATGGGCGCGCCGAAGCTGGCCTGGGTCAGCTGTGCAGGCGCGTCTCCGGCTCCTTCGGGCGAACCGTCCGCTGCGAATGAAGGGCACGGGAAGACAGTTTGTCAGTCCATCCATGCAGCTGACAATGGGGCAAGAAGGACTGTTTGCCTGGAGCTTTGTAGCTATATCGGTCATATTTATATTCTGTGTTCTGTGGGTATCTTGATCTTTCTGCTCCTCGTCATCCCTGCGCAGAGTTGAGTTAGCTTACACAGGCGATGACCAAGCCGGTTACAAACAGGTCCCATTCTCACATGCAGTTTTATCCTATCCACACCAGACATTATCACAACCGTATCGCACGGTCCCGACCAGTGAACAGTCGCAGTCACTCACCCATCTCTCTGCGACGTAGAGCCAGCGGCAGCGCAAACAGGATGCCGGCAGCGGCAACGATGACGGCTCCACAGAGGATGAACGCCAGGTCATAGGAGCCCACAGTCTCTCGCAGAATACCTGTGAAACCCAGTGTCCGATGCCGATCAGAGGAATTAGTCACGGTCCACGGATGAGTTCAGCGGCTGACAATAGAAATACGGGACGTATAGCGACATGGGTGAGTGGACGAATAACTGGCAATGGCATGGCTCAATGGACGCCGATGACTGTTGCAGTCCCCTTAAACCAATATAAACATTAAACATCATCATCAGAATTCATCAAGGATGGATGCTTCACTTTACGGTGACACCTACGTAACTGCTGGATACGTACCGGCCACAAACGGTCCAATGATCCACGGAATGGATACCATCCCGACCAGCAGCGTCCAGGCGATCTCGGCCGTTCCTCGCGGTCCCATCAGTCGCAGTGTGGTCAGGGGCATCAGGTCGACGTAGAGGCCCTCGGCGGCGCCGTACACCAGCGCGAACGCCAGCATCAGTGGCAGGTTCACCACGGCAGGCACGAGGATCAGGGACAGGCCCATCACTGGGGGTGGAGCAGCGGTCAGGGGGGGGGAGGCAGTGGACAGGCACAAACATTTATAGATAGGTACAGATCTGTCAATGGTGACACAGCTTCTGTTAATATCCCATCTTTGTACCGTGTCCGAAGCAGGTCAATGTCTTTCGACCGATGCGCTACTAAACTGAATGTATCACCTTCGTAGCTCACAAAATTGTGTTACCCTGTGATAACCGGTGGCGGTGCCGGTGGCGCCGCCGTCTCACCGAAAATGGAGAGCTGTGCCATGAGTCTCTGTGAGACTCGAGGGTGGTCGAGGACCCGACCGAAGCCGATCCTGCCCAGAGCACTGGCCACCGACATCAGAGATACGGCCGAGGAGGCCTCGCCGAAACTGAGACCTGGGGAAAAGGCGAAAGAGATGATTAGAGACAAGGTTTGAAAGCACTGACAAGACACAGGCCTCAGAAGGAGACGGACGGGGAAAGGGCTCAGTACGTCTCTTTGTCCTAGGAAGACGTCTTTCTCCCATCACTGAGCATTCCGTGTTGGCACTCACCGATGTCCAGGCCCCGCTGCACCAGGTGTATGATCGGCGTCATGGAGCCGAGATGGACCAGCATGATGCACGACACCCAGACGCAGTAGACGGGGTCTCGGAGGGTGTTCCTCACCTGACGCAGGTATACCGTCACTGCCGAGGGAGAATGGGCGGCAGGTCCATGTCAGTTGGGATCGGGTCTAGCTGGACTGCTCTCGTTGGAATAGGAGGTCGCACGGTCGGCGCAGTTAGCACCTTATTGGTAGCTGACACTGCAAGGCGCAAGCTTCCGTTCGTTTTGTCGTTTTGTCAGTATTGGTCTCCCACATAGCCCGCAGTGTCGTAATCTGACAGCATCCTCTCCTCTATCCATACTCATCATTTTGTGTGACAGGATTTTGCTCTCTCCTTCCCTTCTCCCCACTCACCGTCTCGGGGCCGGCCGGGCTCTGTCTGGTTGGTCGGTATGAGCCGCTCCCGGCCGCTGAAAGTCGAGGCGCCGACGAACCCCAGACACCCGATTCCGGCCAGCACTCGCATTGTGGCCCGGTATCCGACAGATGTCAGCAGTACCTGCCGGCAGAGGGGGCAGCACAGTTGACGTTCTGCACCGCATTTGTAGCATAGGGACTATAACTAACCCCGCGTTCGATGTCTCTCGGACGGCGAAGATTCTACGCCGTCCGGCCAATCACATTCCATAACCGCAGCCGCGCCCCCGCTGACCTTGGACGGGATTGGCGGGACGGCATAGAATCTTCGTCGTCCGAGAGACATCGAATGCGGGGTAAAGCTACGGGTGAAATTAGGCGGTGGCATCTTTTTGTAGCTTGGTGAATTTGTTAATATACGGATGCTCTGTGCTCAGACTACACAATTAATTAGACCATAGACACACTACCACAATATACATGTAAAAAAAGGCAGCGCTTCCCGCCTGCAGGCTGCACAGCATAAATTTATGATAAGGTAGGAGACTATTAGGTAACGTGCAGTTCATTTCTCTCGGCCTTTGCATTCAGTGCCTCAGCGTGTCTCATCCTTCCCAATCCCACATGCTTACCTGAGCAACTGGAGGCAGTATCATGCCCCCTATCATGGTGCCAGACATCACTATTCCGGTGGCGAGGCCCAGGTGGCGGTCAAAGTAGGGACTGCCGGTCAGAGGAGAAAACAGAACGGCTGTTAGAGATAACGTAAATACGGGAAAGGATAAACATGCACACATGTAACGACCATGAGTCGACACAAATAGCTGGGGTACTCTGGGAGCGGGGTCTACGTGACTGACTTCGTGATAAGTGTTGAATGTCGTCTGTGCTTATCCCCATTTACGATTCCGTATAGATAAAGTGTTTGGGCCGAGCATTTAACAATAGGGTTTAGAAGACAGAAGCGTATGTGTTCATATTTCACGCCAATGACCGAAGCGCAATGGACGGGCGCCGTTTTTGTCGTTTATAGCATTTTCGCTTGTCGCTAAGTGATGCTTGCACCTTATTCCGATCGACCGGGCGCACCGAGTGCGGAAATCAGGATCATAGACGCACTGGAAAACAGCCGGATTTGGGCTTGTGTGTTTTAAACACACTATTTATGGGCGAACGCGGTAGTGGAATAATTCAGCCGTCCTGTTTGTCACGCACAGTACTGGTGGTGGTACTCTGCGGCCTCGCAGATGGACCAAGGACGGCGGCTGAAACAACAAATGGTCCGGCGGGCCACACGCCGAACCTAGCCGCAGTTTATGAATTATGGCATGTCGCCCGGCCCGGCTGCCGTGTGTCGGAGGCCTAACCGACCCTTGACGATGCGCTAAAGCGATATACTGGGATATTATCAATTATCACAGATGAATTCACATGCATATGCTGCCGGCTACTGAGTATTGGACCTGCAATCTGAAAAACAATATTCTGAAGGTGTAAGAAGGTGTGAGCTTACGGTCAATTGGGTGGAATTCCCTAACAAACGTAATCCGTTCATAACAGTCCGCTTCGGATGCGGTCCAAGTCTATTGGATAAAAGCACCAGAAGAGAAGGTATCTGCTCTGCAGAGTTCATGGAACTCTATGATATCACTCGTTGATCCGTGGTGTGACCCGGTGCCTCCCTCGACCGCGCTTTGTGACGCATTTGGGCGGTCATGGCGGCTGCAAACCTGCCGAGCCTGTGAGTCTCTCTCGACTGCAGCAGTGTAACAGCGGCCGTTTTACGGCACCGAGACTGTAGTGCCGTGTCGCCGTGTGTCGCGTCATCGTCACTCCGGGGCTGCCGGCGGCCAATGACAAGGCGGCGCCGGCAGAGCTCCCAGAATTGAGCTGAAACCAGCTGAGACCGCGCCGGTCACTCCCAGCGTGCAGTGACCGTGCACGGAATTTTATTGTCGTTGGGCGCAGGTTCTGATGGAGTTTAGAGCTACCGGGAACGACAGCTCTCATTGAGTCAGGATGACCAGAGGGGAGTCATGCAGTGAATCACTTTGTTCGTGATCGCGGTGTGTGTCAGTGCGCGTGTGGGCGCCGACAAGCGTTAGGGTAGTCTGGACCGCATGAGTCACCGGTTGAGATGTTATCATCTCCCCGAACCAGTTGTACTGGTGCGAGAAGACTGGTCTGAAGGGGGTTTACATGTGGACAAAATGACTGAGCTAATTGCTGCACGTTTCATCAGCTAGCGATTGACGTCCTATACGGGTCGTTTGTCAGGGAGTTCGTTTGTCAGAGAGTTCCAAACCTCGATTGTGACGTCACCGCAAACTCTGTTCGGAAATACCAACCGGACATTCAACCGGGTGACAAAGCCCATGGAACTCCGATGCATGCACTCATGTGCGTCGGACATGCCTAGTGTCCTGTTAATGTATAGCGCAGTCTACTTCGCTCAACCATTGCACCGTTCGGAACTTCCAACTTCCAATAAACGATCGTCAGTCTCGTGAATTTCCGCTCTTCGGACTACGGTGACATTAAATGATACGTGCATTTGAAATGCTTGCTGCATATTTGCACGACATATTCATGCTACGCCGGGCCTTTGCAGCGTCTATCTCTCGCTCATTAACCCCTCCCATACCTGCTGAGGGCTTACTTCCCTTCCCATAGGCCCCACTCACTTGCTGACGACCACGGACGGCGTGTAGGACAGACTGGAGCCGAGGCCGAACAGGAAGACGTAGCTGACGGCCAGCTCGGTGACGCTGTGGGCGAAGCTGCAGCCCAGCAGGCCGGCCACGGCGATAAAGGTGCCGATCGTGGCACAGGCCCGGTGGCCGATCTTGTGGAACACCAGGCCAGAGAACGGGCCCAGAAACGACGAGAAGCCGTACGAGAGCGAGCCCAGCCACGCTGCCGAAAGGGACGGGATGCAGAAGCGGCGGAACACCTTCAATTAAGGGGGGGGGGCACTGCCGACTTTTGGTCCCATTCTTTCCATGCAACGCCCATAGGGCTAATGTTAAAATGCCAAAATCAAAGGGGGACACGGTGGCCCGGTGCCCTCCCGTCCCGCCGCCTATGACGGGATGCTGAAGAATAAATATTAAAGCAAGCAGCTCAACAGGCTAAAAAAGGAAGACGCACGTTTTAAAAGTTTCGTCCAGATAGCGGGTCCTTCCCACCCAATCTGACACGACTTACATGCGGTGTCGTAGGAGAGTCCGTACTCCTGGCGGAATGCAATGAAGAGGACGCTGTAGGCGTGGTGGATGCCGATCAGGAATGTGTTGACCAGCAGGGCGCCCATGCAGACGCACCACGACCAGCACGTGTCCACCTCTGCCGACGGATGGGGAGCGTTGGCACTTGGCATGGTGCCCAAGAGACATGAATTAAAATTGATTTAATATGGGTAATTGAGATCGTGTAAAGATAAAGCAATGGTTCGTCCGTGCATTTTTCACATTAAACTATTTACATTTAACTGCTGCATTCAATTAGTTTAATCTTTGACACCGAACCATTCGAGCATCGAGCTCGCTCTGCCGCTGAAGGTATCAGTCACCTGCCTCCTCTTCTTCGTTGTCGTCGGGCTCGCCTCCGTCCAGGCTTCGCTGCAGGTAGGCGGCATACCGACGCACCTGATTCTCCCGAGCCCGCTGCACCGCCAGCGGCACCTCGATGGTCGACGACGAAAACGCCATGGTCGCGGCGAGCACAAATCACCAATCGAGATTAAATTGAGCTTTGTAAGAGACACAATAGTCTGACTTCGTTTGAACGTTAGATTACCGCAGCTTTAAATTTTTATCAATTTACATGTCGAAATTCGTTCGAATAAATCGTTCGACAAGCTTGGAAACGTCTTGGAAACTTTTGTATGCAATTTTTCAACGCTTCTCAACTCGTTGAATTTTCACCTTGCACGTGCCGAATGTTGCAGTTGATGCACTCAAGGCGATGCATTGCAGCTAAAATGTCGGCCGTTATGTCGTTTCAGGCCCTTGATTTCCTGCGCCTTGATATTCGCAATGTCAAAAATATTAGGGGAAGTTGGGGCAATGCCGGAGTTGGGGCAAAGCCGAAATTCGAGATATTTCGAAAACCGTAAAACATGGATGCCACCTGTCAGTGATGCTCTGAAGCTTAAGTGACTACAATTATCGCATGTTTGTTACGAGTCGTCATTCGGAATACTTCGACTGTGAGGGCGCCAAGAGCGTTTTCAAGGTACGTTTCCCTTGTACTACATGCGCCTTTGAAGCTGCATTTTTTACTCATTATGCTACCGTTTGTCTGGCTAATTCGGTCAAGTAATCTTTAGCATGTCTTTGCATAAGTGTGCTGCCTATTTGAAATTTATACAGCACGTTGAAAAGTTATGGGCCTGCAAATGAAAGTATGGCTGGCTGGGGTAATGCCGAAAACGTGCGATTACGCACGTGTTAAAAGCACGCTACGTGGACTTTACTGCTGTAGAATAGCAACACGTATTTTTAGTCACACAAATTACACTTTCAACCGACACAACGGCCTGTTACCTATCAGGAATGATTTACCTGGCATTTTCTTATTATATCACACAATTATAACTTCCAGTGTGCACCGCGTCCTCAAGCTCTTGAAACGTGTGTCAGCTTTGATGAATTCTGGATAAAGTTTGAGATAAAATGGCAAAACATCAATGTCGGCATTCCCCGTAGATCATTTCTCCCATTTTCGGCTTTCCCCGCAGTCCGGGGCAACGCCGAAAAAGTCACTTCTTTGATATTTTTACTTTGTGCGCTTAACGGTATGCGAATTCATCAAATGCGCCTGGTATGTTTGAAAGGCAAAAGACTGGCCTCTCGAATGACGCCAACAAGAATAGCGTATGTTGTCTACCTTGCGTGCTACGGGCGTCAGAAAAAAAGTCTTCGGCGTTCCCCCAACTTCCCCTATGTGATCTTAACGTTAGGCTAATGCATCATGTTGGTCAGGACGGTGATTGTGTTAAATGAACGTTATATCGTGGTTCAGAGCGATCGCCTACTTGCATTCTTTAAATCTGTAGTAAAACAAAGTAGGTGCGTAAGAATTAAAAGCAAGAGTAATCGTTGAAATACCTCATAGTAAACAAAGCCGCTCGGTGATCACCTCAACAGCTGGGTGTTTAGATTCTCTACCACATCTACATTCTACAGCAGAGCTCATTTCCGGCCGATGTTATCCGTATACCCCGGCAGGTGACCGACATTTAAAAACAGCGCTCTGACAGCATTCCGCGGCTCTCGACAGATGCAGGCGGGCGGGGTGGTGCAGCACCAACACCACCCGTCCGGCATTCCTCCACCGGCCGGTCGTGTCCACTCATCTATTAAGGCGGCGCCGCGGGCCTTCCCACGGTAATCCACCTGCTGACCTCTCCCCTGCAGGGGCCCGCTCCCCGGCCCCCTCCCAGGCCGACGGCAGCACCTGGCCCGCGCGCCCCTCCCTTCCGACAGGGGAGCACGTTATTAGCGAGAGACGCGTGTCCGGCCGCTCGGAAGGGCGCTGGTTAGGAACGTGGGTGCGGTATTTGAGGACGGTGACTGACAGCCAGACCTTGTGGCAAGGCTTTGTCAGGGTCTGGTCTAGCGGCCCGAAGAAGCTGGTCCATTCATTCAAATTGAATCTTTGGAGTTAATTTAGATCCGAGACTTGTTAGTTATTTTTCTTACTGCTGATGAAACGGAGGAAAGCAAACGAGTGTATGTACTGCCATTTTCAGTTTTCATACACCAACAGGCTCATTTGAAAATTAAGCGGTGATCACCGTTCACTTCAATCGGCTTCGTATCTAGTGGGAAGTAAGCACTCCGATTCATTCATCCTGGACGGCGCGGAGCTGCTGCCCAGCCTGGCCTCTTGCCGTCTGCAGGGGCAGGGGTCGGGGTCGCGGCGGTCGCGGTCGGGTCGGGGGTCACAGGCGCCTCTCCGTGACCGTCGGTTGCACGGACGGCGCTCACCGGTCCGGCCGATAGTGGACGGTTCAGCGGCTGGTTCTCACGGGCGTTCCGGCTGCCCCCGGCCCTCCTCCGCTGCCGGGCCGAGCCATACCGGTCTCAGGAGTTCGTGGGACGGCCCGGTGGCCAGCACCGATCGGTCACGCCAGCCCATCTCGGCGATGAATGGGAACTCCGGAGAGGAGAGAAACAAGTTCAAGCGGTACCTGTGTGCAATCGCTCATTGATGGTAACTGCATTGAATGCAAAACAGTTGATTGCTACAGTTACTATGTACATACGCAGACATCTTGGTTGATCAATCTGCGTGACTCGTATGACACCTGGCTGCTATTTCACTCAGCTGAAACTTCAGCATGCAGATAAGATCGTCTGTGCATGCTACTAACATGGTGACACTCTTTGCGACGAGTAGCGGCACGACATGCTACCGTATTTCGGCTGATACGCTGTGGCCCATACTCGTACTCCTGTGTCATGTTGTGCTGCTCGTACCGTGGCGAGTAGTACAATGAGTAATTTTCGTTTTTGCTGTGCCGGCCTGTATCAACTAAAAAGTAGCAACTACCAACCCGCGCTGAACCACACTGTAATTGACGCAATAATTAATCAGTTGAAGTCATTTACTAATTAAACCACCAATTAATCGGCCTAAATGTCACCAGCTGTCACATGTTCAGCGGCATTCAGCGGTTATCAGACATCACCCTTCCCGTCCCTCTCTACCCATCATCTCGGGTCCATACCGGGGTCTGTCGATCTGGTCTGTCAGGTAGCCAGCCGTAGGTACCGTACCGCCCGTATATCAGACGGCCCAGACTAGAGGTGGCAAAAGATGAAAATTTTGGGAACCAGACTCGAACCAGACCCGGCTGGACATTTCTGGAACCAGTCGGACCCGACCTTGGTTGGAATCGGAACCAGTTGGACCCGGTTCCCCAAAAGTCAATTAATACAAACTACTTGTAGGTATCATTAGTTGCATCATGTAAAGCAGCCTATTTCCCACTGGGAATACTCATGAGCTACTGTGTGCCAAGAAACATTCACTTCATTCACTTCATATTTTGCAATAATGTGTAGTGTGCAAGATGTACAGTTTATGGTAGACCCGGTTGGCCCCGTCAGAAAATTTCCAGGAACCGGTCTGGACCCATATGGGTCCAGACTGGTTCTTTGGACCGGGTCCTCGGGTCCACATTTTGCCACCTCTAGCCCAGACCGCCCGTCCCGTCAACCATTGACGTCCTGGTTAGATTTACATCTGACTGCATGAACGCTAACCGTGGTGTCAGACACCGTCGTAAACAGAAGCCGAGCGTTTGTCGGTCATCGCTGATCGCAGTTCAGCTGAGCTGATGACCTCTGTTGGCCACTGTATGCCACTCGACACTTCTTCGAGTGCAAGGGAGATGTTCAGTTCATGCGGCTCGCTGCGCACACAGGGTAGTCTTCAAGGAGAGCAATTCTGATCTGATGTCGCTAGATTGGCCGGCTGTCGCGTGCCCCCTGATTGTTGAGAGACAACCTGAAGTTCAGCTGGCTCGTTGTGTAGGATTTGTCTTGCTTCTCATCTTCATCTCCTCAAGCTAGTCTTTGCTTTCTTTGAGTACGCTGCAGCTGGGTAATTAACGGGAGCGCAGCTAAATGACCCAAGCCATTCATGGTTTTGGCGCTGAATGATGACAAGGGACATTGTGTTTGTGTTTCTATTAACAAGTATCGATTCACGGAGATTACCGCCGGTTAAATGGGCTATTGTTCTGGTGCGAAGATTATGGAGATATGGTTGGGTACTGCAATAGCATACCGACATTTAGCAGTGCCATGGTAACTGGAATGATGGCCCTGATGGAGACCTGTGCCTAGTAAAGGTATTGCTGTTTATACGTGTTTAGTGCTGACCCACGAGTGGCTCATATGATATGTCAAATAAATAACATAAAGTGCATGCAATTCAAACGAACACGTACTGCATTTACATAAGTATGACAACTTATACGTCATGACAGTGACTTCTGCACCTTCCAGTTCGACAGCTAAAATACTAGACGGAAGGAATACAGGAGGAATACAATGTGCAGGAAAGCTCCCGTTTGACCATTTTAAACCGACAAATCATATCAACGAGTTATCACATCACATTGTTCACCTCTTCCCGTCACTAAAAGCAAGTGGTACTGTAAGAGTGGCACAAATATTTTCAAACAGTTTAGCTGAAAAAAAATGTCACAGGTCATATTCCCAATGGGACCAATGATCAGTGCTGGCGATGACTAGCCATGCCTCAAAGGTAACTAGATTGTCGTCTTCATTATGTGCGATTGGCAAAAAGACGAAACCATGTCACGCTGCTGCCTTTACATTAGCAATATAAAACCGGCTCTGGGACGTGAGTGCATTGACGCGTCTTAATTTAGATCGGCTGCGGAAAAAAATTTAGAGACGAAATCATTGCAATTGCAATTTTTGCCAGAAGCAGTTGATAACATCGTCTTATCCTAGGTCGTACTCTCATACCCGTGAGCATAACGCTACTATTTTTAAAAGTGAAAGCAGACAAGTACCTATATATGGATAAGCTCAATATGTGATAAAGCAAACTAGCTTGCACAGAAATCAATGAGTGTTTCAACTTTCAATCGTTGATGTTGAAAGTACCTATTTTATTTCAATCGTTGATGTTGAAGGAAACGGAAGGAAACTGAGATAGATAGCATGCATGGATCTCTCACACAACCGAGCTCCCATATTGAACGCTTGCACTGTGCCGATGAGTAGGTATCTGTGCAAAAATATGCCACCCTGTGTGGTGAGCGTCTCCTGGGAGGCCGTGGCGGTCGTGCCAAATGGACCGATATTTCACAGACCCGTTGTATAATGAGCGCTGTTGCCGACTGCCGGCGCCAGGCACGCGCCCACGGCGAGTGTGTGGGCCCCTGAGCCATTCCAGACCTCCGAGGGGCTGCGAGATCACCGCCGATAGTCGACCGGTGAAATGCGGATCAGCGTCGTGGTTCGATAATTTGCGGAATGGGATCTGAATGCATGCATTTGTGTACACAGGTGTATACAGAGCGAATACCTGTTTGCGTCATGTGAACAGTGAGATGCTCCGATATGAGTAATGTACGAGTATGCTACAAAATTGTTATGTCATGCTTACTTTGCTTCTGGTGGTTCAAACTCATTCACTTACCCAGACTTTAGATCGGTGCATTACGACGCATCTTGTGTAGCTCCCATCGGTAGCCTAATTAATTTAAACGTCAAAGATTTACAGCCTCAACTTGGGCGTTTAAATTGACGTAATTCACACTGTCCACATCACTGTGTAATTAATGACCCGCCATCTGAACCAATATACAAGGTCTGTGTGGCTATGCGTATGACGGACCACTCCTGAACGCCGAGGCTCAGTCGATGAGCCCGTCCGTGACGGTGGGTCCAACGTCTGCGCTAGCGGTGCTACGCAGCAGCCACATAAACACGCTGATGTTTAAGATGATGAGATCCGATATATACGGTCACCGGTGATCACCACACAGAGTTCGGAAATCAATGGCTCTGAATTTTTCATTTGTTATGCTCATATTATTCCAATCGGAATATTTGCTAAGCTTATATCTGCTAAGCGCTGCCAGTGCTTAGCAGTCACAACAGACTCCCTAAGGTGTGTTGCCATGCACACAGACTGTGCATTGCTACCATTTATCTGTTCGTGCAGCCAATGTGACTCCGACCGCATCCTCAGCTTGTTAGGCAAGGTTCCTGTGCAGATGCTCTTACACTCCGCTCTGTGATTATAGTTTGAACGGCGGCATGGCTCTCATTAATTGGAGCGCTGGCTGGCGGCATTCGATGGTCTCCGGCGCCTGTATGGTATGCTAGTTGGGTTCTGTTGGCGGTCATTGACGCGGATTGATCGAGTGAGATAACGGCTGCAACTGAGCACATAACGACCGATCAGCCCGGCTATCGAGAGCGATAACGACAGATCAACGGCGGTGATTCGGAATAACAACAGAACGGCAGTAATAACGCGAAGCCGCATGTCAACAGCGGCTATTGATCACCTCATGACGGTTATAGTCACATTACTGGAAAATAATTGTTATTGGTAACACAAGCTGAAATCTAGGGGAACAATTCATTTATAAAAAACACGACTAGTCCAGGAGGAATCCTTCCCACACATCACACTCTTTTTCTACACAAATCTCTCTCTCTCTCTCTCTCTCTCTCTCTCTCTCTCTCTCTCTCTCTCTCTCTCTCTCTCTCTCTCTCTCTCTCTCTCTCTCTCTCTCTCTCTCTCTCTCTCTCTCTCTCTCTCTCTCTCTATCTATCTCTCTCTCTCCCTCTCTCTCTCTCTCTCTCTCTCTCTCTCTCTCTCTCTCTCTCTCTCTCTCGCCTGCTCCTTCTCCTCCGATCCATTCACACCCTTGGTCTTCACCTAGCCTTCTCACGCCACCTTCAGCTGGCGTCCCTCTGCTGCCCGGCGGCGGTTCCGATCTCACCTAATCCAGCGGCAAGGCGGCGAGAGAGGGGGAGACCGACACACCGCGGAGGGAGGGAGGGGTGACCGCAGACCAGAGAGGGGCACGTGATTAGCACAACCCCGGCCAGTGTTTGCGCGGCGGCGGCGGCGGCGGCGGCCCGAGAGCACCTGCAGGGCGGGGGCGGGGGCGGCAGGATGTCGCCGCCCGCCCGCCGCCCGGACGCCGCCGTTTCCTGGCGGATCGGAAGTCGCCGACGCCAGCGGCCGTCGCCCGCTGACAGAGGAACGTTTTTAAGGGCTTGCACACCTGTGGCGCCCCTGTGAGTGCACCGTGGAACGTTGTTTAGTTATTTGAGGGCCGGTGGCTATCATAGCGAGCACCTGTCCTCTGATTTACTGCCAACAAAACTCGTTGCCGTGCCTCAAAATTACAGCGGAATTCGTGCTAATAAATCTGGCAGTAAAAGCCCACTAATACCGGGGAGTTACAAACACTGAATACTTAATCCTCTATTGATTTCCGCTCACATCCTTCCGATTTAGCTACGCCCGGCTGGTGGCGGTCGATTCCCACGGGGGTGTGTTTCTCGGTTCGGGCAAGTTCAGCCCACCCGACCTCTACCGCTCCCCGCCGTGTAGGGAGGGGTGGGGGCACGCTCTGCGGCCGGTGCGGGGGCGGGGGGCGGGGGCGGCGCCAGTTCCGGCGGACGCAGGGCGGGGCGGGAGACGCCCTGTGTCCGGTCGGCACGCGGCGCCACCGCACCCATACCGGCTGACACCGGCGCACTGCGGTATACCGACCGCCGCGCCCCGGGCGACAGACTGACGGACGGACGGACGGCGGGATCAGGATCGGTATCTCCCTCAGCTGCCGCCCCCTTCGCCACAGTGCCACGTGACTGAGGCCGGTGGTGATTCAAATGTGAACTGAAACAGAACGTGGTGCGATATTCGGGGATTCCTAATGAGACATAAGGCCTCATAATGCCTTGTAGTTGCCCACCGGTGGACATTAAAGTGGAAAGAACTCCGCTTGGAGTCCTTGAAAAGGTTGTAGGGTATAGATTTCGAAGCTGATTTTGCGTTGTCGTTACGCTGATGTGACTTGAATGAAGTGATAATAGCACGTAATATACCTTATTAGTTATTGTTAGGATAAACATGTGTTTTCTTGCAAACTGTGAACCATTTAATCACACAATAGCTTAGAAAAGACCGTAATCAGCCCATGAGTTGAAATTTTTTATCTTACATTACAATATTTTATCTGTAAAGTACATTTTTCCATTTGGTGGCAAGAGTTGAATGTCTTACATACTTTTCCGTCGAAGTTGGAGTTCACTTCGTGCACTTTACCTACTCTCAGCGCAATCTCTGATTAGCATAACACCGCTCGCCAAACATGCATAAGCAAAGTTCTGTGACCTCTGACCTGTGACCGACGGTGGACTGTCGTTAGCGAGCGGACGTTACACACGCGGGCGTTAGCCGGGCCCGCGAGCTCGTCCTGTTTTTCTCCGCTCGCCGCCGCCGGTGTTAGCTTCCTGGCCGGGCGCTGCAGTCACCAAGGTGTTCCGGTGCTAGCGCCTTTGCGCCGTTGCAGTCGCCGCCAGGTTTCCGCCGGTGAGCTGTATAGGTGTGCTCGGCCAATCAGGCAGCTGGTGCGATACCGCCGGCCGCCTCCACCAGCGCTGTTTGACCTCTGAGAACGGCGGATACAGTGCCGGCGCCTTCTGATGTGGACAGTGTTTATTATTGTATTCGAACATACGCGTAAACAATGCTATCGGGCGGTGGAAGTAAAATTCAAGTGTCGCAAACGACGAAAGATAACATGGGGTCGCGTTCATTGATGAATGAAGAATTAAGTAATACGACTGTGATCTAAAATATGTAAAGGTGGAGGAGAGCCGAAACAATAAATGAATGTTTTTCCTTCGCAATTTCCTTTTCCCTCCTAGTTTCCTTCACAGTACTATCAAACCGACAGACGTATCCTATAGGTAACTTACTATTTACTCCTCGGGCAGCGTAAAAAAGAACTTTGTCGTTGTCTTCTCTACTATTGATAAAAGTGAACAACTTTAATTGGCAATAGATTGCATAAGCTGCACAACACCTTAAAAAAGGTAAATATGCACCTACAAAGCTGCGAAACTTAATCGACATGAAATGTATTTTCAATCTAGAACTGCAACTATACTTACCTGTGAATACTTTTACCCATACTCGTGAATCAGATGTATCTTGCATGGGATATCCATAGGACGGCACATCACGAACACGCCATAGGGCCTCATTTTCATCGTCATCCCGTTTTGTTTGTTGCTATATACATATTTTTGCATTCCTTTTGGCCTCAATGTAGGATAGGTAGGTGCTCCTGATGCTGCTTGGTGACGCTTTGTTAGCTTTATGATATGGCCTGAATCGCAAGCCTGCATCGATTTATCCCTGCTGCACATATTGAATACATGCAGCGCATTTTCCATGTAAACGACAGCCACTGACCCGTAAATATTTCTGCATTCCAGTAAAACCTTTGAACACTGTACATTATCGATTGAAGCCGTATGATAACCTGACACAAAACAGAACTTCAGTCAAAGGCTCTGGCGAGAACATGATAAATACTCAGCCTTAGCTGGCTAAGCGGCTCTGTTACGCCAGAGTGTTTGTGATGAGATGATGTGTCTCTTGAAACTTGGGCCACTTAGAAGCTATGGTGGTGTACATAAGGATGATATAATAAAAGAATGTGAAATTAGCTAAAAGATAGACCCAGTCCACCATCGAAGCCTGACCTCGAGTCAAACACTTAGAGATTGACGGAGTCTTTTTAGGAAATCCAAAGTTCTTTCACACGTGTCTGACAAAGCCTGCTGGTTGAGCCTCACGAATCCCGCCACACGTGTCTGCCAGAGTCCTCTTTTGCAGTCTGGCCTACTCCGCCGTCAGACTCGACCCGTCGACTCGAGCTGCACGAGCCGACGGTCGCTCTCCCTCCCCCCTCCCCTCACCCGACGCTCGGCCGGCACCCCGATAGACGCGAGATCAGCGGCTTCGTTCAGCTCATCAGCTCGGTAACTGGCTCCGGACAGCGGCGCCCTACACTGCTGCTCGCCTGCAGCGCAACCGCTCCGCTGGAAAAATAACCAACAACTCGCTCCGCCGAGGATAGATCGTTGATATCGAAAAAACTTACATTTTAGAGGTGAGGTCAATGTCTACTACCTTAAAACGGCATGAATAATGAATATGTTTTGATGCATGTGTTTTTGCAGCTTTTCAACGTGTAGGTATAAGAAAGCTCTTCAGCTGAAGAAGTCGACATACATCGATTTTTTTTCACGCCTCAAGCAGACAAACTGCTCAGCCGGTCCTTCGGGCTCGCTCGGGGTCACAAGTCACAACTGATGGCCGTACTTGCTGTGCAACCGCAACTCAGTTGTCTTACTGAGTCACAGTCAAACAGACATAAATTGTGGTGAGATATAGGTGTAGCTGTCTGCTAGGTGTGAGCTAAAACTGTGAGATAAATAGCAGGTGATCCCGGAAAGGGAAAGGCTTTCCGCTCTCGTATCTCCTCCTTTGATATGATAATGATGCGATTGCAGCGAGGTTACACAAACAAAAGCAGCTACCTAAATTAATGATAATTTCTACAATTGGCCTTATTCGGCTTGAATCGAAGTCTATGTTTTACATACTCTGGCGGTCAGCGAAAATTCCTGTGCTCCTACACTTCCATCAAGCCTGCAGCATATACCTAACATTTTTTCCGCAACTTTTATTGCGAAATTCTGAAAAGTTTGTATCACGTCATCTCATGCAATTTGTTAAAATGAATCTTATGGTGCATGTTCTACAGCATCAGTTTAGGTCACCAAAAGTTCAAATAGCAAACAGCAACCGAAATCAAATGGGCTGGTCTGCACAAGTGTGGCTATGCCTTCCGTAGAAGGGTTTTGTCAGTGATTTCTTTAAAAAAGAAGCAATGCTGTAAGATATCGCTGGTCGCTGCAACATTTCCAATTTAATCTTCGAACTTCCCAAACGGATGAAGTGCATGGACACGACAGCTACATCGTTCACCCCCAGGTCATACAGAACGGATGTTCTGACTGTCATCATTTGACAACGGTAATGTCGCTATTCTGCCGCGCACCTCGTAAATCCTCAGGTAGCACCCAGTCAGGCAGACATCCCGATCGCGATGGGGCGGCCGGCGAGCGCCCCCGCCGGCCGTGGGAGCGAGTCGGCCGGGAGCCAATCAGCGCTCTCCGCCGGGCGCGCGCCCTCCCCCTCCCCCTCCCCCGTGTCGGCGGCAGCAGCGCGCGGGTTGTGCCGCGCGCCGGCAGTGATCGGCAGGACAGTGCGCGGGAGGGACGTTAACTGTGGGAGAGTGAGGCCCCTGAGACATGGTGTGAGGTGATCGGTACGGGCCGAGCAGACCGATCTCACAGAGACGGTACGGAGAACTGGAGACTATGGCCGACCGTCTCATGTGCTGTGCGCTGGTGCTGGCGCTTTGTCGAGTCACCGTTTCTCTCCCGGAGGTGTCGGCGCAAAATGAGGAAAAATGCGAGCAGCTCTGCGTGAAGGTAAGCGGAAGTTAGCGCCTGAGTGATGCTGATCTGGGCTTAGGCTTAGCCATAGTTCGTGGAATTGATAGGACAAGAGGCAATGTCATGTCATTAGAATTACGTGCCTTCTACATACATAATACTCCATTACTCCATTTGCTCCGAATCTGCCACACTGCAGTTATATTGAAGGTGTGAGACCGAAACGTTTTTACTGCCGCCCATCGACATGCATGACGGCTTGCGATAAATGCATACCTACCAATAAAAAATCATGAGAAATGTCTTCAATTAAGTGACAAAATGAAAATTAAGTCATCCCTTTGAACAGTACCTAAACGTAACTTCTCTCATCTTCTTACGCACTTTTTGGCCATGCTCTTGCGCAAACCTTTCGTATACCTACTGCTCGGCCCGTTTCCAGTTTCTCATGCGAGCTGTCGAACTCTCCTGATCTCCTGTTGAGCAGCCTGCCGCTCGCATTTCACTTTCCTCGTTTGGGTGTGAATCAAAGCGCATCGGACGCGCGCTGTGCACCGTATAATAGTGTGCACTGTGCAGCGTGCACCCACTGTGCACGGTGGCTGGCGATGGAGCCTAGGCGCGCCGTCACGGTGACGTACTCCGTCACATTTACCGTCACATGAACGGCTACCGTCCCCGACTTCCAGAAACAACGGGCAAGGTGTCTTGGTCTGAGTGATCGCCGCGGTGTCTCGCCGCATTCAGCGACGAACAATGTCAAACAACTGCAAACGAGACCAAACTTCTGACCATTGTATCGTCTCCGTGCAAAACATTCGATCGAATGTCACCTGCTTTAGATTACACGAGATTTGCATGACGACAGTGTGAAAAGAGCCTGTCAGTTTGACAATGGACGATGTTTGGCACTATGTACATATCCATGTCTTCTACATGAAAGAGGATCGGACGTCTATCATGTAAATGTTGACAGGTATGCCTTCGATTCTAACCACCTCGCGAGGTTGACATTGGTGTTACCGAAAACCTCGACATCGCTGTAACATGACACCACAAATTAAGCTGTCAACATCGCACACCAAGACAACGTAACGTGACGTAACGATGGCGTGTTGATCAGCACCGGTGAGAGAGAGAGAGAGAGAGAGAGAGAGAGAGAGAGAGGAGAGAGGGAGAGAGGAGAGAGAGAGAGAGAGAGAGAGAGAGAGAGAGAGAGAGAGAGAGAGGAGAGAGAGAGAGAGAGAGAGAGAGAGAGAGAGAGAGAGAGAGAGAGAGAGAGAGAGAGAGAGAGTCGTCTGCCGTCACACCACGGCCGTGCGCACGGCGGCGTATGTACATGCTCTGCTGCCGGCGCGCCCTCGATCTGACCTTGGCTCCAATAATTGGCCACATCCCCGAGTTGGTGCAACAGTTCCCCATCCCCTCCCCTCCCCTCCCCTCCCTCCCCGCCCGGTCAAACTGCCGAGCTCCGGTGACACGGAGCGGTCTTTGTTGTCTGCTCGTGTCACCGAACACCGGGGAGGAGACAACGCAGATAGCGATCACAATGGGAGTGACATTGGCTGAAATGGTGTGCGAGGGATGCTTCTCAAAGTTCATCGCGAAATGTGAGCCGTTCATGATTTGTTGGCGCATGATGCGCTTAAACAAACATTGCACATGAATTGAAGTAAATTCTTGATATGCTCATTGTTCAATGCTGACATGCACTATGAGCAGGTGCAGAAATGTTTTCAATCGGTGGGCGTACTACATATGAATATCCAAACACTTTTGTTATGAAGTTCTTTGAAGACTACATAACTTCAGCCGACTCATCCTTCCCTCAAACCTTGCTGAATGCTGAGTACCACGATCATCCTTTTGCTAATACACAGGTGCTTATTCCTGAGTCCAGACGCATCGCATTATCATTTGCGAAGGCCCGGTATTGGTAACACCTTTGTTGAATACAGCAGCAGATCCGTTGATTTCCTTGAACGGCATCATCGCATCCCATTATGGACAAACGGTAGCCGTTATGGTCAAACAGTAGCTGTTGCGGCGGATGATAAGCGAATGGGGCAGGGGACTCGTCTGCAGGCAGGTCACGGTCTCAAGGTGTCGGATCCGCCGACGGCGCCGCGGGTGGGCGGCGCGGTGACTGAGCGGTTTCCTCTGTCATATATTGACACGTCAAGGTGTTTTGAGAACGCACTTGAGGCCCGCCCATGGACCCGTCTGATCTTGGACTCTGCGATCTGCTAGATCGGGACTTGACGGTCACTCAGGTCCAGTTCGGGCGTCTAAGCTCTCTCGAGGCTCGGGGCTCGTGATCGCCAATCCCCGTTTCGACGGCGGGTCGTGTTTGGCAGCGGATATGACAGTCAGGAGCTGGTTATCGCTCGGTCAGGCGTTGGCAGTCCTCGGCGGTGGCCGTCGTGAGCCGTCTGTGTCGGTTTACGGCAGAGAATCCCTCGACATCCGTGACTGGGACAGACGCTGGCTCAGACACAGGCTCTGGCTCACGCTCGCCGACTCAGATACTTGCTCACACATTAGCTCATATAACTATACTCTGTATACTCATATATAGTATCCAGGGTATCCAGGGTATGAGCTATATAGTATATTAGCTCATATGTATATACCCTCATATACCCCATGGCTTAAACACCGCTCAAGCATGGGACAGCCCATGACGCAGCCTATGTAAACACCACTCCGACCCTCTCGAGGTGATGTCCCATCGGCCGTCGGTTAGTTCCGAGTGTTGCAAACACCCTCTTCCCCAGCGACCTTCCCGTACGAGCGCCCCATCACGACCCGCGGACCCTGTCCAAAGTGTGACAGATCGTTATCAACCGTCACGCTGGATTTGATTGCGCGCGAGATCTCGGAGAAATCAGACCGCCTTTGCTCCCAGATGTCCGTAGGTCGTGTTTTGGAACAAGGACGTGCTGAGTTTTGTAGATGTAAGCAGATAATGGTTATGATAGTGCGAGGTTAAAGTGACACAGTGTCGTCTCAGGTTTGCTCAAAATAATCACCGATCTATCTTCAGAACCGTCGAACGTTCAGTCTTGGTGACGTTCTAAGTTTTTACGTGGCTGACGTATGTTTACCATAAGTGCACTGAAATGGTTCGAAGTCGCTCTGTGTTTTAAACGTATCACTATACGCCTACGTGCGTTCTGTGCGGTCCAGCTTGTCCACTTGATTTGCTAAATCGACGTGTCGCCACCAGTGCCAAATATCTGGAGCCGCTGCGGTCAGGAACGTTCTGCACTTGGATGATAGTGTGTGTGCTAATCAGCTGGGACGTCTGGATAATCTCATCACCCACATTCAGACAGGAACCCACTCGCGAAACGGAGTCGACCGGTCTACATGCTCGGCGACAGACGGTTTACTATTTCGAAAACACGAACCGAATCGTTAAAGGGAATGGATGTTTGTTTCGTGCCTAGCGTGAGGCTGTGTATTGTGTAAGTACTTTCATGACCGACATGTGTAGGTACAGTGTAGCCAATCCATTTTTAGGGAATCCTACGCGAGGTTTCTACTTCTTATATAACTCGCGTTCGCGAGAAAGTCTCCATTCCCGTCGTACTTAGCTCTTTATTCCGTCCGTCTCACGCCGCCGCTGACCTGTTTGGTCTCCGGGGACCAGCGGCTCCTCTGTAGTCGCTCCTTGCTGAGTGGTCTCTCGCCTTGGGACCGTCGCTTGGGACACCCCAGGCTCGCTGACGACGTGCTCCAGCCACCCACCGCTGCCCGCTGCCCACCGCCGCCGCTGCGTCCTTTGCCAACAGTCAACACCACCTGTTTTTCACCGCCTGTTCAAAGCGAAGATCCTGCTGATGACTGAACTCATCAGTCTCTCCACAAGTTGTCCACGGCAGCAGTCTGAATCTGTCCACATGCCACAGTCCGTCCATACGGGAGCCGTCCACCCCCCGCCGCCGTCCCCCACGTCCGCCGGTCTCGTCTCGGCGGCGTCTCGGCGCGGCTCCCACCTGCCGCTCCAATCGGGCACCGGCGGAAGAGCGCTCATTGTTCCCCTTTATCACCCGACCTAATGACGCCGGTCGTCGCCGGATCCCGTCTGGCCGGTCCGCAAAAACGGCCGCCGATCGGGGCTGGACGGCACGGAAGCCCCTCACTCCCCGCCAGCAGTCACCGCCGCCACCCCGGCAGGTGAGCACCGGACCCGTCATTAGAGGGCACGGTCACGTGGGGGCCGTCCGTGTCACAGGAACGTGTCACGTGACTCAGCGGGGCGCCGGCCGGGGCTGGAGTGCGCCGGATGTGGCAAAAACTGAGCCGATTTATACTGTGGGGATGATATCGGCAGAATCACGGACAGCGGAGTCTCACACTTCGATCGTCACGCCGTCAAGTGGGAACAGTGATATTAGTGATATGCTGACTCAAGTCAGGCACGCACATGGGGAGGTGCAGGAGCGGCTGAGGTGTAGTGAGAGCGTTACTGCGACTGGCTGCCGGGCGGTAGTCGGGACCGAAGTCCCTCCCAGGCCGAGCGGCGCACCTGTCGAGCCGAGCGGCCGGCCGGTGTGCGTTTTACCGCTGCCGTGCCGTCGACCGGATGTCGCCGGTTGGCCTCTCTCCCTCCCTCGGCCGGAGCTGAGCGTCCGGTGTCAACAGGGAGACCGAGCCAGGCTCCGGAGTGTGTCAACACTCCCGACCGCCGCCGCGGCCGCCCCCGCCCCCGCCTCGGCCCCCGTCCCCCTTCCCTGACACCGGGGTGACGCCGCCCCCCCCCCCTCCGCCTCCGCCCTCTCCCTCGCCGCCGCTGTATGCAGATTGACCAGGTCGGTGCTGGTTTCCTGCGAGATCAGTGTCGCCCGGCCGGTGAACGACCTGTTCTCCCCTCTCAACCGTCTACCTGTGTGGTCGTGAGGAGATGGAAGGAGAGAGGGAGAAAGAGTGAGAGAGAGAGAGAGAGGAGAGAGAAGAGAGAGAGAGCGGAGAGAGAGGAGAGAGGGAGGAGAAGGAAGAGAGAGAGAGAGAGAGAGAGAGAGAGAGAGAGAGAGAGAGAGAGAGAGAGAGAGAGAGAGAGCATGTTGGCGAAATTCATAATAATCACTCACTTTATGCCTAAACTTACGTTAGATTAATTTTTTAATTGTGCACGAATTTACAATGTGAGCTTTATTCGTGTTTTGTCAACGCCTGGAAGTGATTGAGGAAAAAGTCTATTTCAGAGCACAGTTAATCGCTATCAGTTTCATGGAGACCTGGAAAGGAAACTGACAATATCTCGCCATGCTATCGGGCTCCTTAGACTTCCGCTGCTGTTTGTTTCAATTTCTTCCTTATTTGCCCCGGTCGACGACGACTTCCGATTATTTCGCGTGAAGGAGCGGTTTCGGGCGGGCCCGACACCGTGTCCACCTGCCTGTAACGACCGTTTGTATTTGTTCCGATCGGATACAAGGCCGCTGCGGCTGACCGCCCCCCCCCCCCCATTCCCACCCACCTATGTGGTCCCTCCTCGTACCGCTCTAATCCGGCGCAAATGGGGCGGACCGGCCAGCCGGGCGGCCGGACGGGCGGGTCGCGCGGCGGCCCCGCCCGGGGCGTGGCGCCGCCGCGGTCCGGACGCCGGATCCACAGCCGATTCGCCGGACGGAATGCGGCGCGCCATTGTGCGGTATTCGCGCGGAGACGCGGTGTTGGCGCGACGACCGCGACCGTCGGACGGAATGCGGCGTGGCCTCCGACAAATTACAGCGTGCCGCCTCCACCGTCGGCGCCGCCGGCGGTTGGGCCGTGATTCAACACGGCGCAGCACGGAGCGCGGTGCCCGCCAGACGGACGGTCGCCGTGCTTACTGGACAGGTATGTACAGTCTGTCTTAAAAGTACCGCGCAAAGTGACGGTGGATCCATCAAGCCTGACCGAGGAAGGGCCTGCTGAATTTGAAAGTCACCGAAACAATTGACCTGGGGAATGGACGAGGATGTCAATTGCTTCGGTGACTTTCAAATTCAGCAGGCCCTTCCTCGGTCAGGCTTGATGGATCCATCGTCACTTTGCGCGGTACTTTTAAGACAGACTGTACGCTCTGGTTTACCGCTCACTCGACAAGGCGGCTGTTATTTCCCGCCAGGCTCCTCAGTGGAGCCCGGGTGGGTTAGGACCTTAGCTGATCTAAAGACGTGCCGTCCGCCTGTGGGTGCATCCACAATCGTTTGCCCACGACTGGTCTTCAGTGCAGTCTGATGAAATGGCGTAGACTGGTAGCCAAACTGCACCGATGCAGCTGACAGCCGGCGGCCGGTCATCAAACCTCCGTTTACGGCCGGGCGACCCGGGCTGAACTGCTCGACTGTCATTATTCCCACGATCTCCTGCTGCAGTCGGGCCGCGATGGCAGACCAGACTAACCTCATTACGCGACTGACGAGCTTGGCAAATGTGTGGGCGCCACTCGGCCGCCGCCGTGTCCAGATGTCACGGTCAGGTCATCAGCCGGACAGCGGCGGCAGCGGGCCGCCCGGGGCGGAGGGCGGGCCTGGTATCTGCGGCTGCGCCACTGGAGGACCGCCGCTATCCTCCGGGGCTCGGCGGCCTCTGCGGCGGCTGCACACCGCCAGCATGCCTCGAATTCTCGGCGGTGGATACACGCGACGGCGCCCGCCGGCCGGCCGCCGTTGACCCCGCAGATTTGGTGCGCCTCGCGCCGCCGGCGCCGCCAACGCCGCCACCGCGTCACCGCTGCCGCGACGCCGCCGCCCCTGATCTGCATGTCATGTGGGAGAGAGGCGACTCGCCGCGGACTCGGGCAGAGACACTGTTCGGCGGTGCCCACCGTGAAATTGCCGTGTGGCCGGCCGGCCTGACGGCACACTTTGTGCGCGGGGCGAGTCGCCAGCGCGGCTGGCGCGGTAACTGCTTTGTTTCCTTGGATCTGCCGCTGATGGAGTTGCTTGAGTGAGATGCTTTCACCCCTCTCCGTGTGGCTGCCCAATATCATGAGATTGCGTGCTTATTTAATCACTCTGAAAAATCAACACCGGACAGTTTAACACTCAGAGTCCAATTTACAAAACCGGTTGTAGGAGAGGTTCGTTCAATTGTGACCGGGCAGCCTTCAATGGGAGTTCTCCCCTCGCTGGCTCTATCATCCCCATCTGAGGTCGGCGTGATGAGCGCGGCCAACGATGGCCGCTCACGAGGGCCACGTTCTGACCATTACGAGCGATTCAAACGCGGACAGGGCACACCTGTCGGTTCCGGTGCAGCGGTCGTGCCGGCGAGCGGACCGGGGCGTGGGTGCCCTCCTGCCCTGGCGCCCCCGCCCCTGCCGTCACCCCTCACACCGGCGCCCACCAAGGCCACCTGTTCAGCGACATTCAGTGCAATGTCGCGCCGGTGCAGCGAGCGCTCGGCGCATCGGCACGCTGACAGGTGGCAAACGGGGCAGAACGAACCGGAGGGGCTGGATACTGGTCGGCGGATATCGTAGGCAGGTGAAGACGAAGCTAGTGGACCAGTATGAGGGGTGGACGGAGCCAGTCCCGCTCCGGATGGGCCTAAAACCTTCAAGTGCGTGAGCTGGGAAGATCAATGCCTCAGGTTCAAAGGACATCCTGTTTACTGGAGCGAACGTCGAGCGAAGGGTTCCGTCGCCGGGCGGATGACTGTTGAAATCCCGGCCCAGGACGGCCTCGGGTGCCTCTCGGTCCGTTGGCCGGCGGTGTTATGATCGGCAGGGAACTGGACCGTGCCGTGATCAGTGAAGAGCGTGTTATGATCGGCGCAGGCCGCTCCCGCTGGTCACGGTGGAACCATACGGTCGGATTGCGCCCATTCCGCCCCAGTTCTCCCTGGTCTGGCTCCACACCGGTACCGCGCTACGACCGGACCACGACCGGACCACGATTGGACCACAGCCGGACTGCAGTCGGACCGCGACCCGTGCAGGAGACGAGGCGCATCTCCTGTCTACCGGCCACCCCTGACCCACTCCGGCAGTTTGAGTCGTGGCCTCCGTCATTATCACCGGCTCAACACACGTCATTGAGTTCGCCCGACCAGGAAGCCTTCGACCCCCAGTCCAGCTTGACTCGACTGGTGACTTTAATACGAATAAGTCCGAGTTGTTTAGCCTGCTCTTGAGCTTTGCGCCGTGGGGGCAAGGAACCTAAGGAATAAAAACGCAAAACCTGTTTGGCTTGTGAATGGTGACATACCTTTGATTGCAGCGATATATAAGATCTCCGTGTCTCATGGCGATTTTTGTTCAACTTTATCCTACATGACAGGAAATACTGGTTTCTGAGTTTGCCTGACCGTCGCGTTATCCGGCGTCTGTCCGTTGTGCGCCACGTGCACACGTGCCTGTCCAGCTCCGCCGTTTGCGCGCAGCCCGTCGGCACTGGCCGATTAACCCTGACAGGACAGGAAGCGTCTGGGAAGCGCCGATGACGGTCTGCAGCACGAACTTCAGTGGCTGCGGCAGTGGAGTCACACCCTTCTCGACTCGGCTCAGCAGACAGTCACGTACCGTGAGGTCACGTGATGTCACGTCACGCGTTCGTGACATGGGTCTCGTGACGAATCGTGACAGCCTCGTGGTGGCCTCGTGACGAAAGGCCGGCGAACTTCACAACACTCCTAGCTAGTTTGGCCGTGTCTACCTTTCATGGCATGCCAGTGCATGCTCGGAGTATGTTCATTGTTCACAACATCGAAAGCTACTAAGAAATTCAGTGAGCCGTTCTCTGCACATGTTTTCAAATGTTTTCCTCTTGGGATCTGTTTGGCTTTCGACTGAACAGTCACGGTAGCTGTTAACCAATCGTTCACGGCCATGACAAGGCGAACTGAATCGATTTATCTCAATGAAACGGTTTGCGGCAGTCATCAGTTCAAGGTCTCATGCTCATGTTGTGTGACCGCTGACTCGGGTATGAATGAGGGTCGAAGAGCAGTCTCGGTCCCCGCACCACCCTGGGCGATCTCCCCGCGGGGCGGTCACTACACCTTTCCCCGCCGATCGGATATCGGTCGGGTCATTTGACCTCTGAACTGCAGGTCAGAGGTCACCTTTTTGCCGTCGCTCGACGCGAGCCGCCCCTCCATCGCCCACCCTCGAGTCTGACAAATAGTGCCACAACTGTATCAATTAGCGCTGGTGCTAGCGGCAGCGCGAGCGACCGGCGCGGCGGCCAGGCCGGGCGGCGAGCCAGCGCCAAAACGCTAAACTCCCGAGTCATGACAGGCATGACATAACTCCAGCCGACATGAACGCCGCTTACGGAATCCTCCACAGCTCGAGTCAGTAGTCAACACGACTCTGCACTCCAGTGAGTACAGAGTCCGCGTCTTGTTTAACTCCAGATCCGGTTCGCAGTTTTGTCCGCCTCTGACTCGTGATGCAGTGAAGTTGGCTTGCAGGTCCACCGGGCAGGCTCAGGCCCGGTTTTGTCTGGTCGCTGACCACAGGCAGTCGCTCAGCCTCGAGAGTACGGCGGCTGGTTACGGCGGTATAACTATCCACAACAGACGGACAGGACTGCGGGGAGCCGGTGCCTGCGGCTCCGGCGGCGGCGCGATAGGTCCGAAACACGCCACCTGTCTGCTCGCTGCTGGAGTGGAGTGCAGGGACTGAGATTGCAGGGGCACTTAGCGTGCTCCCTCACTAGCGGAGCAGACGCCTGTTTGTCTGTGCAGGGCTCAAGATTGCGGCAGTGTCGCAACGAGTCATTTTGAGGTGCATTTGTCTACAGCAAGGGTGAGCTGTGGTCGCCACGCGGTTTGCCAAGACCGTCTTTTTACACAATTATAATTCCTACCAACTATGTTACTGTATACTAAGTACAGCAGACAGCTGGCCGTATTATAGATGACCAAGTCAGGCAGGGAGCAGGCGGGTCCAACTTCCACTGACTGTTGGTTTCACCACGGCGCTCGGCCGCCGTCGCTTCCTCGGCTGCCGGGCGCCCGCGATCGGCCGTCGCTCCAGCGCGCCGAGCCCCGCGGTAGGAGGCGCTGCCAGCCATTATCCAATTGAATCATTGAGCCAATTGACCACGAGGCCCGCGTGCTTTTTGCCCGGCGAGCGTACGGCGTATGCAAAAAGCATGCAAATAGTCTGTCCGGGCCTACCGTCTCGGTTCTACCAGCCGAGGAGTCGGTTGGCAACGGCCATCTCCTGCGGCCCATGAGCGCCTTGCACGCTGCCTCTTCATTCAGACCAATTGAATCGAGTTCTGCAGCTCGCGTACTATTCCTCACGGCCATGGCTACACCACAACAGAGGTGCTAACTCGCTCGGAGAGGTCGGGAGAGATGCAAGTTCAGGCACTCCGTACCATGGTGTGATCGGTGGGTTGTTGCTGCAGCGTCATTTATCCGATACGGCCGCGGTGATGACGGTTGGTCCGAGTTCGTTTTGCGGTTGCTCGGTTGGCTGAAGCTGCACCTGCACTCGCGTCACGATTTACGGACGGGACGGTGGGAATCGGCGAGAAAGACGCGCAATGATCATGCAATGGGGCCTTCACGAAGTCGTCACAAACAAATTGAGTCATTCTTTAAATACCTCGTTCTCACTTTACTGCTAAAAAGAAGCTCATTCGGGCAAGTTTTCCCAAGGCTCTCATTTAGGATGTCATCAGCTGATTTTATCTGACAACAAAGCTTAAGTGAACACATCGACCCGCAGTACAGGTTATTTTATCTATACTCCGGCGAACTATTTTTGTCGGCAGGCTCCCAGCTCTTGTCGACCGGCCGGGCCGGACGCGGGTATTCTGAGCTGGACGTTCCCATGCGCGGCCGCAGGCCTGCCACGCCGCGACGCTGCGGAAGCGCTGGCCATTGGGAGCGACAGTAGCATGCACCTGTGTTCCCACCCGGCGACAAATTGCCCGCGCGCAGTGCCGGCCGCCGTGCCGCCGACCCGGACCTCTAATCGAGCACAGCGCCGGCACCGCCGTGACGAGCAGAGTGCTGAGTGCTGACTGCCGAGTGCTGAGTTCCGGCCGAGTGTCCACTGTTGGGTGCCGTGGGGACGGGTCGACGTCAATGTCGCGCCCATCGACGGAATTAAGGCGACTGCCCTGAGGATCGTGATTACGCAGCCCTGACAAATGTCCGCTTTGTCGCCCCGAGGCCACATGACAGGCACGAGTCTCACAACTTGATCGGCCGCTAATCACAGTCACAGCCCCGGGAACAACGTCTCAACAAAGCGGCGGCTTCAGTACGCCAGCTGCCGATCGCTATTAGCCGTCGATAATGATACGGTCATCAGTCGGCTCTCTCAATAACCTGGCACGCGCCTCCAGACGTCCTTCAAAAGCACCTGCGGCTCTGGAGGGTCGCCGGCACCTGCTTCGGTGAAAATCCTTCCCGAGTCGCACCTGCTCGAGCTCATGAGAAATCACGAGCAGTCACGAACGTCTACCGTGACTGTGCGCCGCCCCTCCCCCAGCTGAAGGACGAACGTCGGACGGTGGCGGCTGACGTCCGCCGTCCCCGATACTCCGTGTGTGTGACACGGCGACAGCGACCCGACCGTGAAGTGAAGGGTCCTGCTCGCCGCCGCGCCGGCCGGCCGCCCTTTCCCCTCCCGGCGCTCTCATGAACAATGGCGGACCCCGTCGGAAGGACAAAAAGACCAGTCCGCGCGCGTGTGATGCCCTCTACTGAGCATGCATAACCCCGCGTGGCACTAATGGTCCCGGCTACCCTTGAAAAGTCCGCTGGTTTTATTGTGACCACTGCCGTCGGTGGCCGCAACTGACACTCGGCGCTCGCTGGGGCGAGAAGGCAGAACTGTCAGAACTACCCGACCTGCAGTCGGCGCCATCAGGGCGTTCTAACCAGAGTCCAACGACGCTAATTGGTCGTCGGTGTCATGTCAGCACGGCGGCGGCAAGACGGCATTGTGTGCCGCTGATAGCGTCTGGAAGCCGTCACCCCATGGCGTATGGTCAGTGTCATTTCCAGGGTGCCCACTATATTGTTCATTGTCTCGTGCAGCGTTGTGTTAAGATCGTGACTGTTTTCCCCAAGCATCCGTCAACGTCTGTCAACACGTGTAAGTAAAGTAGCGCGATACCCATTCATTCACCCATGCAGCGAGTTATGAATGAATTGTCTCGTTTGTGAAGTCATTCAGGAGTTTGTAATTTAATAATTCATCCGTTCGCTTCCTTTATATGTTTGTCGCTTTCTGTTGTCTAGGTAGGTATAGGGTGAATAGGTCAAAACGCCCCCATTAAGCGCGAAACCTTCTGACACTCAACCCAACCCAGATTACTCAAACCTTTGGGCACCATCATGTAGCTCATTCTTTTTACTACGCTTTGAGACCAAAAAAGACACTTGCGTGTGGTATTTAACCCCCCAAAAAGGTTTCCGCATACCCTTACAAAAGGGCGTTTTGCCCCACACCCTGGGTAATACGCCCACACCCATGTGCAAAGCGCCCCCACCCCATCCATCAACAGAAAATGATGAACATGGCAGAACTTGACGTCATTCTGACGTCATTTGTGGTTAACCTATCATAGCCTTTGGAATAAATGTTGTTGCAATGTGTAAATGGATGCCCGGAGGAGTCCTGAAAGTTTGGTGACAATATCTGCAGTCGTTTAGGATATATCAGCAAAAAAGGACAGGGAGAGGCCTTTTCGGCCCCGACCTACAGGGCGCTACCCTGCACTCTCACCACCGTGCAAAACGCCCCCTTTCAGAAAACTGGGGGCGTCTTGCCCCATGCATCGTCTTTAGTAGGCGTCTTTCCCCATCCACTCCATTTCCGGTCAACAAAATATTGACAAAAAACGCGCCACTAACGCCGTAGCATAATAAATTCAACAGAATGACAATAAAACGCAGTTTTGAGTGATGTGCACAATAGCAAGTTTGTGATATAAAGAGGGCATCAAAAGCTTAGGAATCTTCTGTAAAAAACACAAAACAACACCCAAAACCAACATCAGCACCTACCTACGCTGCTCCTCAAGACGCAGAACCGAAAATAGAGAAGAACTACGTAAACAAGCAGCTGATTGTTCTGAAAGACAGGATAAAACACCTATCCGCCGATAAGATCTACGATTTTTTTAGGGGAGGCGTTTAACCCAGGGGTGCGTTTTCCCACAGTTACCCTATGTGTGGCTTCCAGCTTTCCCGAATATTTTTTTTTTGCTATCCAGTTAGAAGAGCCGTCTTATTTTCTGCATCGAACCTACATGTTTTATTGATAAGGTTTATTACATATTACGTTACGTTCATCACTTTTATAACAGTTTGTTTCAATTTATATGTAGGCTCATATGCAGAGGCATATGTCCGAATGCATTTCAGTGGCCCGATTGAACACGATCCGTGCTTGGTTGAGATGCTGAATTTGTTCATATTATCAAATTATCATCAAATTATCATTTGATCACTCACGACTTTGGTCAATAAACTCATCCCGTTAACCAGTGAACAATAACTGTCCCCAAAACGATCTTTCCTATTTTTGTTCGGAACGTGAGAGAACGGATGTCTCGCGTGAGATACTAATTATCCATCCATCATGACCGTTCTCTGAAGGTTTAAAGGGTGCAACCGTTCCCCGACAGCCGCAGTTCATCAGTCCAATGAAGTAACTAACGCGTCAGCTCTGCGAACCGCTCGCAGCTGCGCCGCATCACCGCGCCGGGGGCTTTGTTTCGACCGCGTGTGTCGCCAGCCAATCATCTCACCCGCCGACCGTGAACGGTGTGACGTCATCTCACGGCGCGGCGTGCCGGTCCATTTCACGGCGCGGGGAGGGAGGGAAGGGGAGGTGGCCCGGTGACCTTCTGAGGGGTGCGGACCATGACGACCCCCGCGGCGCGCCGGGCCGGTCCGCTCAGCGCTGCCAGACGCGTGACGAGCCGACCTGCCGAGAATGGGGTGGAGAGACTAACTCGACAGCTGACGTGTGCCCGCCTACCAACATTGGCTACAATATCCAACCCTGCTTTTTAGTTTTAGTTTCTATTTGTTTCGTCTCCCTTGATAACACGTCCGTGCCTAGAAAGTTAGGTGAACGTCCAGCACGAAGCATTATTATTTGCGACTTTCGCTAATGTTGTAACAAGTCAAAGTTTGCGGTGCAGTGTCCACCGAGAGGCAAACCTTTCGGAGTGTTGATCGAATCAGCTCAATGAACTCGATCCGCCCTAATCAGCATGGAACTACTGCTGGCTGCCAGTGACGCTGTGCTAAGAAGTTGACCCCAGTTTAACATGTAAATAACAGGCGAGAGACGTTGGTCGAATGGATTGGTACCGATCAATGGCACGCCACTAAGTTGTCTCGCTGATAACTTCTGCCAGTTAAGAGCATAAGCCGCTCAAAATAATATGGGTATGAAACGATATGTGCTTGTAAAAAATTCAAAAGATCTTGCAAGTGTTTCTCGGGTACGGGTAGGATTATTAGCTTTAACATTTCACAGGGGTGTCGTAGTTACTTAGCTTGGAACTCCGGATAAAGTTCATTGGAGATAACGCTGCCACGAGGGCTGAGGCCAGTGCCTCCAGCGACCTTGCTCATAACATTTTGCAAATCGGCACAGTGCGAACAAAGAAATGTGTACGTTGTAATTGATGACTCCGACACATTTCTCGACAGGCTCAAGCCAAAGGTTATTCTTCGTCCTCAACATGACTAACTCGCTTGTTTCTTCTGTTCCAGAACCAGGGACGAGGCTCAAATCTGGAGACATCGTGCGATGAAAGCTGCAGACTTGAACAGGTGAGCCAACAGAACTCTGTTTGCATATAAATATGATCATAAAACGTTAATATAGATAGACATACATGCGCATTTTTCAACACCAGCACGGTCGCTAACTGATTTATGAGCACAATAGTATATCATGACCTGTCTGATTTATAAATCAGTCACTGTTGGGTAATCAGTTCAAATTCCATCACATTTAGTGCGCAAGAAATGGCGTCTTTCCTCTCCTGTAATAAAAGGTCCGACCTGTTACGACCAACATCCTGCGGCTAACGACATAGCCATCAGGGCGGTCAGAAAAACGGCGCCGGTAAAGACAGATCCGGCGCCGTGGATACAAATGACCGCGCACCGGCCGGCCCCCAGTCCGCGCGGCCGCCCAAGGCTGTCCCTGCCTCGCACCTTTGTGGGCGCCGCGCCGGTCGCGTTCTCTGGGGCCGGACGCCCCGCTGACCGGCCGTTCAAACAGTGACCGGTGGACCGATGTTTGTCGCCGCTCGGCTTCTGTCAGCGGGCGCGCGCGTGAGAGACGGGCTTCCGCCGTTTTGTCTAATGCGGCGCTCCCACGTCCCGGGCCGGCAGCGGCGTGCGGATAAAATCGCCAGGTACGGCAAAAAGTGTCCATCACGGGACTGGCCACAATACAGGCCGCTAATTTTTATTATGGGCGCCGATCGTTTCCGCGGCCGTTGAATGGAGAGGAAGTTCCGGCTTTGATCGCGGCGTGAGTTGTCGCGGCGGCGGCGCGGCGGGGGAGGGGCGGCACGCGGGCGGCGGCCACACCGCCAAATCACGGCGCGGACCGACGCACTGATTCGGCCTCAGCCGGAAGGCTCGCCGGTGGCCGGGTCGGGTGTGCGCGCCACTGAGCGGGTAATATCCGGCCGCGAGCTGATGGCGGCGGCGGCGGCGGCGCGGGGGAACGTGGGCGCCCGCTGCGACACCGCGTCACCACCGAATGGGATGGCACTGCAAGTCACCGAGGGCGGAGCGCTACCAACAAAGGGTCGGGCCGGTCTGTGACGGGACCACCGTCACGAGTGTCGCAGCGGGTGACGGTGGGACGGCCCGCCCTCACCGCGCCCGTGGGACTCGTCTCAACCCGACTCCAGTCCCCTCCGTCTGCGCCGTCACCGCAAATTAACCAAACTCGCCCTGTGAGCTTCCAGACCGGTGGGTGCAGGGCCCCGTCCCGCGGCAGCCATTTTGTGACGGTGTGAGCGGCTCTGTTTGCCGGTCGGACGCGGAGGTCAGGCTGCGTGCCGCCCCGTCCGAGTCACGACCTCGCGTGTGTGCCCTTCTCATTTGATCGGTCGCGGCCGGATGTTTTAGCTGGTCACATTGTTAAACAGCGGCCTTCCGCAGAGGATGTGAAAGCCATCTCGGCGCGACCGTTCGCGGATTTTCCATGTAAAAAGGCGTGACGCACCTGTACGGCTGGGATGACGTATCGCATGACGTTGGGGTCACACAACGTGACGACCTGAATGACATTCCGTCACGGGAAGTGACGGATCCAGCCCACAGCCGATATCGGCCAGTGTCAGCGCAAGTAAGTCACAACAGGTATACCCAAAACGGAAAGCGAAACAAAATCATATCCGTAAATATTTAAATCATGAGCAGCAAACATTAAACACAAGTACAATCACAGTCAATGCTTAAATATATAGCATGCTATCTTAACGTTAAAAAGAAACATGCGAATGGTAAATACGTAGTTGGTTTTTAGTTGTTTATTATTTTTACCATGAACGGCAATTTAGACATGCGACGTTAAAAGCGATTCTTTTTAAAAAGACACCAAGGCAAACACAAAACTGATGCGAGTGTACGGGGAAAACGGTATGCCATCCAACAAATAAGTCATTTCGATCCCTTGTTTTTACCGCATAATCTCTCTGTTTCAGTGCAATAAAGGATGCGCCGGGAGAAATCGCTCCCTCGAGTCGTCTTGTAAACAATTTTGTGTGAGTATGGGGCGGAGACGGTTCCTTTCTACACCATATATCGTGTGATCTGTCAGCTGGATTATTTTTGTTTGAGTGGTATAGTGATAGTGGGAACGGTCGGGTAAATAAGACCGTATTCTGGATCTTGGAGCGGGATGGTAACACATGAAACATAAACACAGACATAAAATACGCCTCCTGTCACTGAGTTTGGAGAAGAAGTCTAAACTAAGCTTTTTTATCTTCGTTTTTATATAATAGGTTGGCACTTGAAATGCAGGGTCAATTATGTATGTGCCTGATATTTATGATGCTATGTTTTCTGACCTTACTCGATTCGCTTTCCTGCATCTTGAGCATTTCATATCACATCTCGACTGACCTGACCTGACTGACCTGACCTGCCCGGACGTCATTTCCCTCATCAGATGGACGAGGGGCCGTCATCGCAGCAGGGAGAGCTGGTACTGCGTCATCGGCTGTAACATCGCCGTCAGTCGATACGTTCAGCAGCTCAGAGTGAGGAAAACACCTCGCGAAATATCAGCTGCCATCCGCCGAACCATTCGGCAGCTATTTCCCCACCCGTGTCCCCTGACCGGCTGAGTAAAACCAGCGGCCTCCGAGAGCCCGTCCGTTTGTGTATAATGGCCCGCCGCCCGCCGGCCCCCAGAAACGACCCGTTGGCCGGCCGTTTAAGCGCTGCAGCGCTACACATGTTTATGACTGCGGTGTCCAGTTGTCACATCAGTTAGGTACTCATGCGAGAGCCACGTTTGTTTACGCTCTCCGAGCTGGCACGGGTTTGACTCCAAACTGGCAGTTTTTTCGTTCTCCCCGCTATCAGCGGATTAGGCCTCCATGCCGTATCTTCAACGGACAGTTTTCAATAGACGGAATATACATGTTTGCACCATTGACTTCCAACGTGCTGAATATCTCGGCAATGTCGCACGGTAGTCTGTCGAAATTCCAACCAGATTCTATGTGGCAGCTGTGGAATGACTACTTGGGTAATGTGTATATCTGTCCGTGGCCATATGCCAGATGTCTGTATGTATAATTAATGCCTGCACTTTGACACAAATTGCTGACTCGTAAAATCAGATTAAAACCTCGGTTTAATAGCCCTCGTTTAATCGGTTATTCGGGCTGTGCTCGTGCGTTTTAGATAAATGATAAAAACGTTTAACTTTACTCAGCGCGTGCCTATTCCGTTCCTGACTGCGCCCGTCCGACAGAGGAGCTCCAGCTGGGCGCTCCGACTTGGTGCCGGACTCGCGGCCGACTCCGTCACCATCCGATGGCTGGCCCTCCGCTGCCGCACGTCATGCTGCTCGTTCAAAAAGTGAGTAGGCGTCACGCTTACGTCTGCCTTTACTGTATTTTATTGTATGCCCTTGCCCCTTGGTCATCAGAGTCCGACTGCCGACGCGTTCCGTATATCGTTTTCTGTTTACCGCAGGCGGGTCGATAAATGATAATAAAGTTTAGTGCTATATCATTTTTTTCTGCATAGTTTGCATATTAAATTCGATGCAATTGCTTACCCATATCCATGTCTACGTCACTCTAACGTTCATTGCTTTCCTTGCTTACTTTAAGTCATAACACGGGACCGGCATATGCGAGCATTTCGTAGTTTTCACTTTGTGCTTTGCGGGACAGCAACGTTCCAGGCGTTGTTTTGCGGCGCAGTATCCCATCACGGACTCATTATTCCGCCCGCCATTGTAAACGGTGTGTGACTGAGAGCAATCGCGTTGATGCTATTTAATCTGTTTACGTTAAATGTTTTGTCTCCCTCAGGTATTCGGATCTACCCGGCGAGTGGATATTTTATCAGCCGGACGTGAAACTAAACGCAAGCCAAGTTACAATCACGGGACTCTAAAACCCTCCACGAAATACCAGGTAAGCTCGAGCCATGAGCCTCCCCATCCAGCAGATCCTCATCAAGTCTTCAGTTATTGTGTCGCATGTTATAATATAGACGCTGTCCATTCTCAGCTGGGCCCCACTGCGTGGCGCACTGGCACGTGCCTTGGTGGTCGCTGGTGCCCCGGCCGCCTTTGGGACAAAATCCAAATGGCAGTGGCCGTCTGAAGGATACCAGGTCCGGCTATAGTGTAGACAGAGGCTCTTGGGAGGCCGCAGTGCGGCTGTGGTGGAGCAGTTCTGTAAGAGTTTACGAGAACGTTTTGGCACGGCACTATGAGGTCAATGCGCGATAGAGTAGGCCGATTAATATAGTTTTTTTCATAACTTATTTGATTTTTATGTAACGGTTTCCGTTCTGTTGTGTTCCACAGTTCCGCGTGCTGTGGGCGGTGGACTGGGCCAGTAAGGAGCCTCTGCCGGGCGCCCCCTCCCCCACCGATCTCACTCTGGCCCGCGGCCGACCGGCCTCAGCCGAGGCTGCGGTGGCGGCTCCGGACGCTCACCACGTATCTCTCCGCTGCTGCCGCGTCCTTCCCGGCGGCCCTCTGGGTCAGCTACTGCTGGTGGTGCGCGCCGGTGGCCAGGTAACTGCAGCCGAGATCGACCCCCACTGACGTCACACGTGATGGGCGGCCTGCAGCCAACACCAACTACCGGTCACGTTCGGCCATCAAAAGGACGGCGCCGGGCCGCCGGCAGAGAGCTGGGTGCGAACCCCGGCACCGCGGCCGAGGTGAGCGATACTGATAGTCTGAGAGAGGAAAGGGTTGTTTCTGCGGTCGTTGACCACACCGCTGATGGCAGTTCGGTCACCATATCACGGCCATAATATTTGATGTTTGGGCTGAGTACATTTGCGTCGAGAAATATCCATGACCAGTGGTTCTGTGTCTCGGGGTCTCTGGGATATCCATGTCATCATCAGCAGCCAGCACTGCATAAACGACAGGCTCCAGTCA